>NC_058414.1:31178186-31439584 GCF_002201575.2 Neomonachus schauinslandi | reverse complement strand
GACGATGGACTCTGAAAAACAAACTGAGGGTTCTAGAGGGGAGGGGGGTGGGAGGATGGGTTAGCCTGGTGGTGGGTACTGAGGAGGGCACGTTCTGCATGGAGCACTGGGTGTTATGCACAAACAATGAATCATGGAACACTTCATCTAAAACTAATGATGTAATGTATGGGGATTAACATAAGAATAAAAAAAAAAAATTTAAAAAAATCTAAAAAAAAAAAAAAAAAAAAAAAGAAACACTGTGGGAGGATTGAAAAGAAATGAATAAAAAAAAAAAAATCACACCTAAACAGGATGGGAGAACAGAGTAGAAACAGAAGTAGAAGCACTGATATCTTTTACATCACTTTGATTTTTTGATTATATAAGTAGTTTACCTAATTTTTTAAAATTAATTTAAAAAGGAATTGGTTGCATGTTTCTGCTAAGTCTTCTCTTGTTCAAGCTAAATCTCTCCAGCTCATCCAGTCTTTCCTCTTAGATAATAAGTTCCAAGTCTTTCATCACACCGTTCCCTCATCTTTTGGCCTCCTACAAACATTTCAATGTTCCCTGAACTAAAAACAGAACTCTAGATGAGGTGTAGTCAGGCTGGGGCACAATATGATTGTCGCTTCCTTATTCTGGATCATTAATGTAGGTCTCTATTAATGTAGGCAAGCTTGTATTAGGTTGCCATTGTGAGGGTTTTTTTGATAGTCAATAACATGCCTAAATTCTTTTCACAGAAAATGTTAAGTCTAGTCTCTCCATGATCTGCCCCAGTAGCCCCATTTCAGCCCCCTCCACCACCAATACCAAACACCCAATACTGATCACCACAAATATTTTTAAACTTAAATGTAAAGTAAAAGTAAATAAGCGCTCTATACTATCTTCGCTATAATTCTGGAACTCTAAAACTGTTCTAAAATAAAAGGGTTATTTTTAAAAAGCAGACAAACAATCCACCCTATCCTTATTAAAGTTTATTTAGTAGAAAACCTATTCTTCTGGCCTGGAAGATTGTTTTAAATATTAATTGCACTTTCCAACACGTGTGCTGTCCACACATTTCCTAAATATAGCTTCCATGTCTTTATTTTAGTTTTTGATAACAAATATAGAAACATTTTATCCATAACCTCCAACTTCAACTGCAATATTTCATAGGCTAGATGAAGCCTAGAGATTATCTAATCTAATAAACTCATTTCACAGATGTGGCAACTGAAGCCCAAGGGGGTGAAGTAATTTCTGCAAGGTCACATGGCTACACTGTAACAAAGCAGAATTAGACGAGAGATGACCTGATTCCCAGGCTCAGAGTTTTTCTGGTCCTTTTGGAAGCAGATGACTCCGTTGAAAAGAAATTGGCTGGAGATCAAAATCAAAATGTTCAAAAGGACAGAATGATCAGAAACAGGTATAGCCAGTTACTGATTTTTTACTTTTCAGTCAAGTGATGACTACTTTGCCTTTAGAAAAGTGACAAATAAGACTAAAAGAACAGCATTATACAATCTAATAGTGATTTAGATTGCTTATGATTATTAGAATGCTAAATAATGATAAATGATATTTAACTCCTTTCACATTCTCTAATTAAAATAATATTAGAGCCTTAGTAGACGTTTGAGGAATATCCGGCAATAAACGTTATACATTATTAATCTCTGTTGGACTCTTTTCCCATATGAAGAAGATTTTGTCAAACTGCTTTAATATAAAAGAAATTTACAGTAAAAGTGTTTTTTTTTTTTAACTGGCTAAATATATCAAGTAGACATCAGTGGCAACCATAGAGATATTCCATCCCATGGCCCTTCAAGAGAACCAACTGATTGACAGCCTCCAGCTGCCACATCCTGGGATGCACCACCTCATCCACTCAATCCATGATCCACATTGAACCAGGGCTGCTCCTGGCCTGTGACTGAGCATGACAGGGACTGGACCCAAGCAATGACCACTTCGTGCAAGATTTCGCTAATGGACAAGTTTTGTTTGAGTATTTCCCATTGCCCCGCCCCACCATGAGTCTTTCACATCTGCTCCAGGATCTGAAACTCCTCCTACCTGATCTGTCACCTTCGCCTTTCACAGGTATGAGACCTGCACTGCAGTAGGAAGGCCCCCCCCCCCCCCTGCCTATTCCTTCAGGCATTTCCTCCAATGCATCTCTTGCTCTACCTTGCTGTCTGCTTTTTGGAGGACCTAACTGACAAAGCATCAGTGGCTGAAAAGCCACAAAATCAATTATTTTTATTATAATGCATCTTAAAACTCATAACATGTGTTGTGTCTTTCACTGAAATAAACCCTTCCACAATTAGTTTCACGAACTCGTATATTAAGAGAAGACAAGCACAAATAAGACACACATAACAGAGCATGCTGGGAAAGGGCTACTGGAGGTGGCATCGACTCTCCCAAGCTCCAATCTCTTACCCATAAAACCGAAGATAACATGTGTTCCTAAAGATTTAAAGACATAAAATATCCTGCAAAACACACAAAGGAAAAATATGTATTTCTATTTCACCTAAAATTATTAAACTGATGGTCTCAGAGAGGGGCTAAATGTGCTGAGGGGGTAGCGAAGGGAAGAAGCTTAGACAAAAGAAGTTGAAAATGGCCAAATCTGAGTGAAAGGTATGAGTTTAGCCCCTCCTCTGCCCAGAGACTGAGGCAGCTGGAGGAATGAGGGTTGCGGAATGAAGCATCCCAAGTGACGAGATATGCCTTACCGAGTCTTAGTAAGACACAAAGGTTTTTTGTAAGAATCTTCTGACAATGCAATGAAGTGCTCTAAGAAACATCTCTAAGGACCCTCCAAGCAAAGAGCCTAAATCAGACCAATTCTTAACAGCATTACCATGTAGCCAGAGGAACCAGAATGAAGATGCCAACCACCATGGGCACAGGAGCAGACCCCTCCCCATCTTCTAGCCACAAGCAATGATCAGATTCTGTTTTGATAAAAAAGTGAGGGGGCATAAGCCACAAAGAGTTACTTAGATTGAAAATTCTATTGGCTAGTTGAGTGGTAGCTCCATGAAGAGTTACTCCGATTTAAAGAATTAAAGAATTGTGGATTCCTTATACCCAGGAGTTGTGTATCAAAAGTTATGGAAAGATAGAAAATGACAATTGACTGATGTCAAAAGGAATTGGGAAAAAAGAGCAAAAAATGAGAAATATGAATAGATGCCATAAATGCATAGAAAGGGAAAAGTGAAGGAACTCAAAGATAAAGTTGTTGTTGTTGTTGTTAAGATTTAGGAGACAGTACTAGAAATAGCCAGCAAACAAAGGAGATCTAGTATAAATGCAGTTGGAGAACTGTAACATAACATCTAAGAAATGGAACAAATAAAATACTTATGACTGTAATTCAAGAAAAGTTTCCTGAAAATAAAAAGAAAAAAAAGTTTTCCCGAATTTAAAAGTTCTTGGATCTAGATCAAGGAGAAATGCTGTATTAATCTATAAATGATATATTTTGTTGGACATATCTTAGTAAAATTATTAAACCTCAAAGATAAGGAAAAAATTCTTTAGGTAGTCAGGAACAATGAAAATCAGATTGTTATCCTTTTTTTTAAAGATTTTATTTATTTGACAGAGAGAGAGTACAAGCAGGGAGAGGGGCAGAGGGAGAGGGAGAAGCAGGCTCCTCGCTGAGCGGCAAGCCCGATGGGGGCTCAATCCTGGGACCCTGAGATCATGACCTGAGTGGAGGCAGACGCTTAACCAACTGAGGCACCCCAGTTCCCCTGTCATCCATTTTCCAAGCAGCAATATTTTAAGGTAGAAAATAATTGGATCAACATCTTTAAGATACTCAGTGAAAGAAAATGTGAGCTAAGGATTTATATCTAGTCAAACTGCTCTTTAAATATAAAGACCACAGAGGTGCCTGAGTAGCTCAGCTGGTTAAGCAGTTAAGCATGGGACTCTTGATTTCAGCTCAGGTGATGATTTCAGGGTCATGATCCAGCACGCCTCAGGCTCCACCGTGGGCATGGAGTGGAGCCTCTTAAGATTCTCTCTCACTGGCACCTAGGTGACTCAGATGGTTAAGTATCTGCCTTTGGCTCAGGTCATGATCCTGGGGTCCTGGGATCGAGTCCCACATTGGGCTCCCTGCTTCTTCGGAGCCTGCTTCTCCCTCTGCCTCTCTCTCTCTCTCTGTCTCTCATAAATAAATAAATAAAATCTTAAAAAAAAAAAAAAAGATTTTCTCTCTCTCTGCTCCTCCCCACGCCTCTCACTCTCTCTCCCTCTCTCTCAAAATAAAAAACAAAAACAAAATGAACAAAAAAACCTAAAGGCCACAGATAAAGAGCTGTAAACACACTAAAGCTCTTCCTGAAGAAGGTACTAGAAAACAATCCAGCACAAGAGGATTGCAGAAGCTTGAGCATAAGACTGACAGATCAAGCACTTAATATATTCACCTGTAGAACAAAGACTAAAAGATACGGATAAGGGTGACAAAGCAGTATATAAATTCCAAATGTTCTGACAACGTGTAAATAATCCATACAAATAGCAAAAATGGGAAGGGAAAGAAAAGAATATAAGGAAAGTAGAGCAGAAATTAGGTATGCACTTCCCAGCTATACCTTTTAAGATACCCAATGAAAGAAAATGTGAGCTAAGGATATCTCCTGAAGCTGATAAGCCAAATAGTAGTCATTTAATTGTAAGTAAGAATATACAGACTAAAATTAGATAAAACTACCATGTTTTGTCTTTTTAATATTAAAGATCAAAATTAAGACAAAAAATGAAATTGAATGGTGAGAGGAAGAGTGGAGGAGAGGTAGCAGTAACCAACTATTTTAAGTACTGATTCTCATAGGAAGTCACCGGACAGGATCTAAGTCAGAGAAGACTAAGGACATTAGCAAAGAAGTAGTAATAGAACAACAACGAAAAGTATTCCTAATTATGACAGCCACTATAATTCTACAGCCACTATAATTAAAACAGTGTGGTTCAGACAGACACATAGAACAAAAAAGAGAGTGTACAGATAGGCTCAAGTATGTATAGAAACCCAATATCTGATAAAGGTGGCATCTCAAATTGCTGAGGAAAAAGATGAACTATAATAAATTGTGTTAGGACAACCAGACATAAATTTGGAAAATAGAATAAAATCAGGTCAGTACTTCACACCAGGAAAAAATCAAGATAAATCAAAGTTTAAATGAGGGGGTCGGATCAAGATGGCGGAGGAGTAGGAGACCTGGATTTCGTCTCCTCTCAGGAATTCAGCTGGAGAGGGATCAAACCATTCTGAACACCTACAAACTCAACAGGAGATCGAAGAAAAGAAGAGCAACAACTCTCTCATCAGAAAAGCGACCACTTTCTGGAAGGTAGGATGTGCGGAGAAGTGAATCCGAGGCGATATTCGGGAGGATAGACGGCGGGGGAGGGGCCTCCGGCGGCCGCTTCTGGCAAGTGATAGAGCCGCGGAGCACAAAATCGGAACTTTTAAAAGTCTGCTCCACCGAGGGACGTCACTCTGGTGGCTAAGCGGGGGGTGGAACCCTCCGGGACAGTGTGGTCTCAGGACCCTCGGGGTCACAGAAAGTCCGGGGGTGCCTGAGTGTGGCAGAGCTCCCAGGTAACGGAGCAGGGAAGCAGGCTGCAGAGACGGAGCCGAGGCATGGGCTCTCAGCTCGGGGTTGTCATAAACCGTGATCTGGGGCACAGTCGGGCCCCTGCTCCTCCAGCAGGGACCCAACAAGCGGCAGATCCAGGGAGACTCACCTTCCTCCCCTGGGAGGAGACACGCGGGAGCGCACCGCAGGGATCTGCTGGGTTTGGAGACTCCAGACGGAGTCGTGTGCCAGAGATAGAAACACGCAGTCACAGGCCGGGTGAGCACGGAGTGCAGCCGGAGACCGGGGAGACGGGAGCGACGGACAGCTTTTCTCTGGGGGCTCACTGAGGAGTGGGGCCCCGAGTTCTCGGCTCCTCTGAGGCGGAGATTGGGAGGCTGCCATTTTCACTCTCCGCCTCCAAAGCTGTACGGAAAGCTTGCAGGGAACAAAAGCTACCGAGAGCAACCCGAGCAGATTACTTAGCCCAGACCGGGCAAGGGCAGGGCAATTCCACCTCCGGCAAAGACATTTGGAAACCACGGCAACAGGCCCCTCCCCCAGGAGATCAGCAAGAACAGCCAGCCAAGTCCAAGTTTACCCATCAATGAGAACGGCCGAACTCCAGCTCTAGGGGACTACTGCACATAGAATTCATGGCTTTTTTACCATGATTCTTGAGTCTTTCAAAGTTAATTTTTTTTTGAATTTTTTTTTTCCCTTTTTCAACCAACATCTTATCAATCCTTTTAAAAAACATTTCTATTTTTCATTTTTAGAGTCATATTCTATCCCTTCATAGTAGTTACCCTTATTTTTGGCATATATATATAAGTTGTTCTCTCTTTAAAATTTGAGATAGTTTCTTCTAACAGATCAAAATATACCCTAAATCTCTAGTGTATGGCTTTTTTCTACTCCCCTGCCTGATCACATTCTCTCCCTTTTTTTTCTTTTTTTTTAAATCCTCTTCTTTCTTTTTTCAAACAACTTCTTATCAAGTCTTTTTATAAAATTTTTTATAATTTCCATCTTTACAGTCATAATCCATCCCTTCATCATATGAACCCTTATTTTTGTACATATATAAGTTTTTTTTCTTTAAAATTTTGGGAGGCACTTTCTTCTAACAGACCAAAATACACCCCAAATCTATTGTGTGGCACTGATCTATATACCAGCCTGATCATATTTGATCATAGTCTGGTTTATTTTTTTGTTTTGTTCTGTTTTTGTTTGTTTTTATCTTTATCTTTTTCTTTTTCTTTTTTCTTTTTTTTCTTTTTTCTCTCTTTCCCTTTCTTTTCCCACTGCTTCAAGTCTTTTCTGACTTGTTTAGAGTATATTTTCTGGAAACATTGTTACCCTGTTAGCATTTTGTTCTCTCATTAATCTATTCTCCTCTGCACAAAATGACAAGATGGAAAAAATCACCTCAACAAAAAGAACAAGAGGCAGTACCGACTGCCAGGGACCTACTCAATACGGACATTAGTACGATGACAGATCTAGAGTTCAGAATCATCACTTTAAAGATACTAGCTGGGCTTGAAAAAAGCATGGAAGGTATTAGAGAAACCCTTTCTGGAGAAAAAAAAAGAACTAAAAACTAACCAAGTCGAAATCAAAAAGGCTATTAATGAGGTGCAATCAAAAATGGGGGCGCTAACTGCTAGAATAAATGAGGCAGAAGAGAGAATCAGTAATATAGAAGATGAAATGATGGAAAATAAAGAAGCTGAGAAAAAGAGAGATAAACAACTACTGGATCACGAGGGCAGAATTCGAGAGATAAGCGATACCATAAGACGAAACAACATTAGAATAATTGGGATCCCAGAAGAAGAAGAAAGAGAGAGAGGGGCAGAAGGTATAATGGAGCAAATTATAGCAGAGAACTTCCCTAATTTGGGGAAGGAAACAGGCATGAAAATCCAGGAAGCACAGAGAACCCCTCTCAAAATCAATAAAAATAGGTCAACACCCCGACATCTAATAGTAAAACTTACGAGTCTCAGAGACAAAGAGAAAATCCTGAAAGCAGCTTGGGAGAAGAGATATGTAACCTACAAGGGTAGAAACATTAGATTGGCAACAGACCTATCCAGAGAGGCCTGGCAGGCCAGAAAGGACTGGCAGGATATATTCAGAGCACTAAATGAGAAAAATATGTAGCCAAGAATACTATATCCAGCTAGGGTGTCATTGAAAATAGAAGGAAAGATAAAAAGCTTCCAGGACAAACAAAAACTAAAGGAATTTGCAAACACGAAACCAGCCCTACAGGAAATCTTGAAAGGGGTCCTCTAAGCAAAGAGAGAGCCTAAAAGCAACATAGAACAGAAAGGAACACAGACAATATACAGTAACAGTCCCCTTACAGGCAAAACAATGGCACTAAATTGCTATCTTTCAATAGTTACCCTGAATGTAAATGGGCTAAATACCCCAATCAAAAGACACAGGCTGTCAGATTGGATTAAAAAACAAGACCCATCCATATGATACCTGCAAGAGACTCATTTTAGACCCAAAGACACCCCCAGATTGAAAGTGAGGGGGTGGAAAACCATTTACCATGCTAATGGACACCAAAAGAAAGATGGGGTGGCAATCCTTGTATCAGACAAATTAGATTTTAAACCAAAGACTGTAATAAGAGACGAGGAAGGACACTATATCCTACTTAAAGGGTCTATCCAACAAGAAGATCTAACAATTGTAAATATCTATGCCCTAACATGGGAGCAGCCAATTATCTAAGGCAATTAATAACAAAAGCCAAGAAACACATTGACAACAATACAATAATAGTGGGGGAGTTTAATACCCCCCTCACTGAAATGGACAGATCATCTAAGCAAAAGATCAACAAGGAATAAAGACTTTAAATGACACACTGGACCAAATGGACTTCACAGACATATTCAGAACATTCCATCCCAAAGCAACAGAATACACATTCTTCTCTAGTGCCCATGGAACATTCTTCAGAATCAATCACATCCTAGGTCATGAATCAGGTCTCAACTGGTACCAAAAGATTGGGATCATTCCCTGCCTATTTTCAGACCACAATGCTTTGAAACTAGAACTCAATCACAAGAGGAAAGTCAGAAAGAACTCAAATACACGGAGGCTAAAGAGCATCCTACTAAAGAATGAATGGGTCAACCAGGAAATTAAAGAAGAATTTTAAAAATTCATGGAAACCAATGAAAATGAAAACACAACTATTCAAAATCTTTGGGATGCAGCAAAGGCAGTCCTAAGAGGAAAGTATATACCAATACAAGCCTTTCTCAAGAAACAAGAATGGTCTCAAACACACAACCTAACCCTACACCTAAAGGAGCTGGAGAAAGAACAGCAAATAAAGCCTAAACCCAGCAGGAGAAGAGAAATAATAAAGATCAGAGCAGAAATCAATAAAATACAAACCAAAAGAACAGTAGAACAGATCAACGAAACTAGGAGCTGGTTCTTTGAAAGAATTAACAAGATTGATAAACCCCTGGCCAGACTTATCAAAAAGAAAAGAGAAATGACCCAAATCAACAAAATCATGAATGAAAGAGGAGAGATCACAACCAACACCAAAGAAATACAAACAATTATAAGAACATATTATGAGCAACTCTATGCCAGCAAATTAGATAACCTGGAAGAAATGGAGGCATTCCTAGAGATGTATCAACTACCAAAACTGAACCAGGAAGAAATAGAAAACCTGAACAGATCTATAACCACTAAGGAAATTGAAGCAGTCATCAAAAATCTCCCAAAAAACAAAAGCCCAGGGCCAGATGGCTTCCCAGGGGAATTCTACCAAACATTTCAAGAAGAATTAATACCTATTCTTCTGAAACTGTTCCAAAAAATAGAAATGGAAGGAAAACTTCCAAACTCATTTTATGAGGCCACCATTACCTTGATCCCCAAATGAGACAAAGACCCATCAAAAAGGAGAATTACAGACCAATATCCCTGATGAACAGGGATGTAAAGATTCTCACCAAAATACTAGCCAATAGGATCCAACAGTACATTAAAAGAATTATTCACCACGACCAAGTGGGATTTATCCCTGGGCTGCAAGGTTGGTTCAACATCCGCAAATCAATCGACATGATACAATACTTTAACAAAAGAAAGAGCAAGAATCATATGATCCTCTCAATAGATGCAGAAAAAGCATTTGACAAATTACAGCATCCTTTCTTGATCAAAACTCTTCAGCGTATAGGCATAGAGGGTACATACCTCAATATCATAAAAGCCATCTATGAAAAACCTACAGCGAATATCATTCTCAATGGGGAAAAACTGAGAGCTTTCCCCCTAAGGTCAGGAACGCGGCAGGGATGTCCACTATCACCACTGCTATTCAACATAGTATTGGAAGTCCTAGCCACAGCAATCAGACAACAAAAAGAAATCAAAGGCATCCAAATCGGCAAAGAAGTCAAACTCTCACTTTTTGCAGATGGTATGATACTTTATGTGGAAAACCCAAAAGACTCCACCCCAAAACTGCTAGAACTCATACAGGATTTCAGTAAAGTGGCAGGATATAAAATCAATGCACAGAAGTCAGTGGCATTCCTATACACCAACAACAAGACAGAAGAAAGAGAAATTAAGGAGTCGATCCCATTTACAATTGCACCCAAAACCATAAGATACCTAGGAATACATCTAACCAAAGAGGCAAAGCATCTGTACTCAGAAAGCTATAAAATACTCATGAAAGAAATTGAGGAAGACACAAAGAAATGGAAAAACGTTCCATGCTCATGGATTGGAAGAACAAATATTGTGAAGATATCAATGCTACCTAGAGCAATCTACACATTCAGTGCAATCCCCATCAAAATACCATCCACTTTTTTCAAAGAAATGGAACAAATAATCCTAAAATTTGTATGGAACCAGAAAAGACCCCGCATAGCCAGAGGAATGTTGAAAAAGAAAAGCAAAGCTGGCGGCATCACAGTTCCGGACTTCCAGCTCTATTACAAAGCTGTCATCATCAAGACAGTATGGTACTGGCACAAAAACAGACACATAGATTAATGGAACAGAATAGAGAGCCCAGAAATGGACCCTCAACTCTATGGTCAACTCATCTTTGACAAAGCAGGAAAGAATGCCCAATGGAAAAAAGACAGTCTCTTCAACAAATGGTGTTGGGAAAATTGGATAGCCACATGCAGAAGATGAAACTGAACCATTTCCTTACACCACACACAAAAACAGACTCCAAATGGTTGAAAGACCTAAATGTGAGACAGGAGTCCATCAAAATCCTTGAGGAGAACACAGGCAGCAACCTCTTCGACCTCAGCCACAGAACTTCTTCCTAGAAACATCACCAAAGACAAGGGAAGCAAGGGCAAAAATGAACTATTGGGACTTCATGAAGATAAAAAGCTTTTGCAAAGCAAAGGAAACAGTCAACAAAACCAAAAGACAACTGACAGAATGGGAGAAGATATTTGCAAATGACCTATCAGATAAAGGGCTAGTATCCAAAATCTATAAAGAACTTACCAAACTCAACACCCAAAGAACAAAGAATCCAATCAAGAAATGGGCAGAAGACATGAACAGATATTTTTCCAAAGAAGACCTCCAAATGGCCAACTGACACATGAAAAAGTGCTCAACATCTCTTGGCATCAGGGAAATCCAAATCAAAATCTCAATGAGATACCACCTCACACCAGTCATAATGGCTAAAATTAACAAGTCAGGAAATGACAGATGTTGGCAGGGATGCGGAGAAAGGGGAACCCTCCTACACTGTTGGTGGGAATGCAAGCTGGTGCAGCAACTCTGGAAAACAGTATGGAGGTTCCTCAAAAAGTTGAAAATAGAGCTACCATATGATCCAGCAATTGCACTACTGGGTATTTACCCCAAAGATACAAATGTAGTGATGCGAAAGGGTACGTGCACCCTGATGTTTATAGCAGCAATGTCCACAATAGCCAAACTGTGGAAAGAGCCAAGATGTCCATCAACAGATGAATGGATAAAGAAGATGTGGTATATATATACAATGGAATATTATGCAGCCATCATAAGGAATGAGATCTTGCCATTTGCAACAACGTGGATGGAACTAGAGGGTATTATGCTGAGCAAAATAAGTCAAACAGAGAAAGACATGTATCATATGACCTCACTGATATGAGGAATTCTTAATCTCAGGAAACAAACTGAGGGTTGCTGGAGTGGGGGGTGGGGTGGGAGGGATGGGGTGTGGGTGATAGACACTGGGGAGGGTATTTGCTCTGGTAAGCGCTGTGAATTGTGCAAGACTGTTGAATCTCAGATCTGTACCTGTGAAACAAATAATGCAATATATGTTAAGAAAAAAAAAAAGAAGAAGAAGAAGAAGGTAGCAGGAGGGGAAGAATGAAGGGGGGGAAATGGGAGGGGTAGACGAACCATGAGAGACGATGGACTCTGAAAAACAAACTGAGGGTTCTAGAGGGGAGGGGGGTGGGAGGATGGGTTAGCCTGGTGATGGGTATTGAGGAGGGCACATTCTGCATGGAGCACTGGGTGTTATGCACAAACAATGAGTCATGGAACACTACATCTAAAACTAATGATGTAATGTATGGGGATTAACATAACAATTTAAAAAAATAATATCCAATGTTGAAAAAAAAAATCAAAGTTTAAGTGTGAAAAACTGAGAACATGGGAGAATTGCCTTATCACCTGAGTTGAGCGAAACCTTACTAATTCACAATCTAGAAGCTACGAGAGAAAACACGGATAGATCTAATCATGTTCCTTTTCCTTAAAATGTTGGCATGACACGACACAACATAAGGTAAAAGCTCAAAGGTAAATGACAAATGGTAAAGTGAGAAAACATATTTAGCCACTTAGATGGCTAATATGCTTAATATATTAAGAGTTCTTATAAACTGAGAAGAAACAGACTAATGACCTGATGGAAAAGTGGCCAAACGTATCAGCAGCCATTCCCAAAAGAAGAAATGGAGGGGTGCCTGGGTGGCTCAGTCGTTAAGCGTCTGCCTTCGGCTCAGGTCATGATCCCAGGGTTCTGGGATCGAGCCCTGCATCGGGCTCCCTGCTCCACGGGAAGCCTGCTTCTCCCTCTCGCACTCCTCCTGCTTGTGTTCCCTCTCTTGCTGTGTCTCTCTCTGACAAATAAATAAATAAAATCTTTAAAAAAAAAAAAAAAAGAAGTGGAAATGGTGCCTAAACATATGAAAAGATGCTCATACTCACTCTTATTCAGGAAATGCAAATAAAAACGACAATGAGCTACTATTTCTCATATATCAGATTGGCACACATCCCAACGTCTGCCAACGTCCTCTATTAGCAAGGTTCTAGCAAACAGCCGAACTCCCAGGCAAAGGAATTTGTAAGATCTAAAAAAAAAAAAAAGACTAGCAATCTATCTAGCGGTTTCACTTCTAGGAATCTACCTCCAAAATATTCCCACAAAAATAAAAAATGACATATAAATAAACGAATATAACACTGTAACTACTAACTGGACTTAAAAACTTAAAAAAAATGACTTATATGAAAAGTATATTCTTTCAATGGCAACATACAGAACATCATACATAGTATGATATCATCTAGATAAGAAAAGAGGAGATAATTAATATATACATAATTTTGTTGTATTTGCAAAAAGAGAAACTGATCAAAATGGTTATCACCAGATCAGTGGTCCTCAAATATTACCTAAAATTCACCTTCAGAGCCTGACTCCCAAAATTTCTGACTTAGAAGTTCTAAGATGGGGCTGGAGAATTTGTATTTCTAACAAGTTGTTAAGTGATGCTGAAGCAGCTGTTCTAAAACCACACTTTGCCTCCAAACTTAAAACAAATGACAACAAACTTACCAATATATCAAAATAATGACATTATAATACAAGAGATAGATTTATTTTAAGTGGTTTTTGAGGACTTCGAGTGTACATCTTAAGTGGAATGTGTTCTAATTAAAAACAGAGCACCAATTAATCTTAAACTTAATTCAGTATCTTTTAGTATCAGTAGTATTAATTTGGAACTAGTATACATACAAATACATACATACGTTTAGGCATGAAGATAAATCAAAAAATAGTTCAATGTTGCTAAGAACCAAAATTAGTGTAAAAGAGTTTAAAGGAATTAAATGAAAATTCTATGATGTTAAATTTGAATGGAATATTGATATTCAATATGAGTATTATTTCATTATTTTTCTTTTCAAACTATGTATTCCTTAGCTGTACAACTGCAAAGATCTTGAGGACAGTGACCACCCAACAACAAAAGAGCCCCCAGTGCCCACACTCTGGTGTCTAAGTAGCATTTCCCACTAAAAGCAACCACAGCTCTATGGCAGAATTTTGATTCTAGGTTTGGAGAAGAAAATGCATTAAATGAGTTTGTGGCAAGTTATGCCAGAAAACAAGGAGACAATCAAAGACTAATGGGACATATCAGAAGCAAACATAAACAAGCAGGAGCAAATATAAGGGAAGAATCCCACTGGCAAAAATATGCTAACCATGAAAAAAAATAGTAACTGAAATTAATTAATTAGAATTCATGATTTCATTCCATCACTTAAAAATAAAAAACCCCAATACATACATGTACAAAAATCTAGTTGGTCACCATTGTGTTTAAAATATTTCCTTACTTTGAAAATTAGCAGTAGAAGGAAAAGAATTAGGCATTTATCCTGCCTTCTCTGTTCTACGCAATAACTACATAGCCCTAGTTGAGTTTATGTCACCCAACTAGGGCTATTTAGTTCTTTCCCACAGAAAAAAATCCAGTTAAAGAAAGTGGAAAAAAAAAATTGGAAAATCACCATTTTGCCTAATGAAATAATTTGGGCAGATTTCATCAGTAAATGAAATTTCTAGACACAAAGTTGACAGGTAATTGTAGCATGTTAGCGTCACATACTAATATATGTCAAAGTAAAATAACACGATGTTCGGGATTTGCTTTAAAATATTTCAGCAAAAATTGGGGCACCTGGATGGCTCAGTCGGTTAAGTGTCTGCCTTCGGCTCAGGTCATGATCCCAGGGTCCTGGGATTGAGCCCCACATCAGGCTCCCTGCTCAGCGGGGAGCCTGCTTCTCCCTCTCCCTCTGCCTACCACTCTGCCTACTTGTGCTCTCTCTCTCTCTATCAAATAAATAAAATCTTTAAAAAAAAATATTTCAGCAAAAAAGAATGGATGAAACCAGTTATGCAAAATGTTGACAGCTACTGAATCTAGCATATGGGTATTCGTTATGCTATCCTTTTTTATGTATATTTTTATACATTAAAAAATTTATGTATATTTTTATTTATATTCAAAAATTTTTGTATATTCAAAATTTTTTATGTATATTTTTTATGTATATTCAAAACTCCAAAATACATTTGAGATAGTGGAATTGAAAAAGTGGACCCAAAGAACTGTCAGTTTTCTTAAAAGTATTTCATGTTACTTTTACAAAGTGCAGAGAATCTAGATCACTAATAATTACTGCTTTCTAATCATTTAAGAATTTAATCTAGGGGTGCCTGGGTGGCTCAGACAGTTAAGCATCTGCCTTCGGCTCAGGTCATGATCCCAGGATCCTGGGATGGAGCCCCACATAGGGCTCCCTGATGAGCAGAGAGCCTGCTTCTCCCTCTCCCTCTCCCTCTGCCTGCCGCTCCCCTTGCTGTGCTCTCTCTCTCTCTCTAATAAAAAAGTAAAAAAATCTTAACAACAACAAAAAAGAATTTAATCTAAATCCCAGTGTAATAGAAAATGTCCTAGAATAAAAGTCCAGAGTGAAACCTGGGGCCAGTCCCTGACATTAATCTTTTGAATTTGCACAAGTCATTTAATCTTTTCAGATCTGGTGATATGTAAACTTAGGAAATTAGACAAGATAACTTTAAGTCTTATTTTTTACCTCCAATGACCAGAAAGTAACATGAATGTACCTTTATGGGTAAGCAGAGGGCACAGAATGAGGTAGCCAAAAAAGCAGGAAAGAGCAGTTAACCAGAATAACTTCCTTGAGTTCCCCTATGTGAAGTAAGTGGGTTAGATTATACTTTTCTAAGATGTCTCCTAGTTCTAAAATTCTATGAAATGTAATAGCTGTAGCCATAGTCCAGAAAAAAAAAAAAAATGGAGAGTTTTGTATCAAATCCTAGTAGCTGATGTTAGCACTCAGTTTCAGCAAGGCTGCTCTGTACTCTAGATAACATGCTTATTTATCAACAGGATAGGAAAACAGGAATTGACCAGTAGGATTCCAACTTTCTTATCCCTAGATAAAAAAAGAAAGGAAAGAAAGAAAGAAAGAAAGAAAGAAAGAAAGAAAGAAAGAAAGAAAGGAAAGAAAGAGAAAGAAAGAAAGAAAGAAAGAAAGAGAAGAGCCTATTAATGATGAAGAGGGAGGAAGTTAAGTTTTTTAGTTTTGTATGACAATATCTCAAGAGACACCTAGGGGCTCAGTGCCCCAGATGAGCATCCTTAAACATGGGCTCTCTTGGGATGCCTGGGTTGCTCACTTTGTTAAGCGTCTGCCTTTGGCTCGGGTCGTGATCCCAGGTTCCTGGGATGGAGTCCTGCATCGGGCTGCTTGCTCAGCGGGGATCCTGCTTCTCCCTCTGCCTGCCGCTCCCCCTGCTTGTGCTCTGTCTCTTTCTCTGACAAATAAATAAATATAATCTTAAAAACAACAACAACAACAAACATGGGCCCTCTTGGACAAACAAAAGTTAGAATTAAGACAGAGATTGAGGGGCGCCTGGGTAGCTCAGTCAGTTAGGCGCTGGACTCTTGATTTCGGCTCAGGTCATGATCTCAGGGTCATGAAATCAAGCCCCATATGGGGCTCCATGCTGGGCATGGAGCCTGCTTATGATTCTCTCTCTCCATCTCCCACTGCCCTTCCCTGCTCACGTGCTCTCTCAAAAAAAAAAAAAAAAAAGATTGATACTGAACTGGAGAGTGTAGAGTGTCAGCACTCCAAACAGAAGATCAAAATTAAAGCAATCTTGGGGTGCCTGGGTGGCTCAGACGGTTAAGCGTCTGCCTTCGGCTCAGGTCATGATCCCAGGGTCCTGGGATCGAGCCCCGAGTCAGGTGCTGCACTCACAGGAAGCCTGTTTCTCCCTCTGCCTGTCGCTCCCCCTGCTTGTGCTCTCTCTCTCTCTCTCTGTCAAATAAATAAATAAAATCTTTTTTAAAAATATAAAGCAATCTTGGTAAATGATTGAATCTTAAAATATTACATTTGATGAGTTGTCCTAGTAGGTGGAAAGGGTGAGAGTAAGCTGTTGGCCATAACTGAGACTGATGAAATGAAAGTTATAGGAGACAGTATTCACTAGCTTCTTTGAGCCTCACCTCCACTCTTTTATAATTTACAAAAGTTTTTAAAGATTTTATTCATTTGAGAGAGAGAGAGCACAGCAGGGGGATGAGCAGTAGGAGAGGGAGAAGCATCTTCCTGCTGAGTGCAGCACCCCACTCCAGGCTTGATCCATGACCCTGAGATCATGACTTGAGCCGAAGTCAGATGCTTAACCAACTGAGCCACCCAAGTGCCCCTGAATTCACAAATTTTATAAATTGATTCATTCAGGCAATCATTCAACAAAGAGTTTTTGAAAGACAACTATGAGCCAGAAATTGGTAAATTTCTTTTCATCGTGTTTATATTCTACCAGGAGGAGTCAGTTAATAAATGATTTTTTAAATTACATGTCACATGATCGTTATTTTTTTTTTTAAGATTTTATTTATCCATTCATGAGAGACAGAGACAGAGGGAGAAGCAGGGTCCTTGTAAAGCAGGGAGCCCGATGCGGGACTCGATCCCAGGACCCTGGGATCATGACCTGAGCCGAAGGCAGACGCTTAACGACTGAGCCACCCAGGCATCCCCCACATGATCATTATGTTGTACACCTGAAAATAATATGACATTATATGTCAACTATAACTCAATAAAAAAAATAGGTCAGGTGGTAAGTTTTATGAAGAAAAGTAAGTGAACAGGGTGAAGAGGCAGGTATTTTAGATGGGGTTTCCAGGAAAGCATGTGTCATAAGGTGACACTTGGGCAGGAGCCTGAAGGAATTTGAGGAAGGGAACCGCATGGATATCTAAGGAGAATGAAGATGGAGGATGGAAGAGCACACACAAAGACCCTGAGGCAGGATAGTTTTTGGTACTCAAGGAAGGACAAGGACCCAGGTGTGGCAGGAGTAGAATGAACCTGAAGGAGAACAGGTGGAGACAGGTCAGACAGATAACAGCGCCACTCCGTGAGCCCAGGAACCCAGGACAAGGACTCAGGCTTTTTACTACCTCTGCAAGGGAAGTCATTGTAAGGTTTTAAATGGATGAGTGCCTTGTTTCAAAAGGATCTCTCATTTTGTTGAGTGTAGAGTAGACTGTGAAGGGGCGAGGGAATACCGAAGGAGGAAATTAGAAGATAATAATCCAGGAATGAAATTATGGCGGTTTGGACTGGGGGGGCGGGTTGTGGGGAATTCAGTCAGGCACGGTCAGGTGTGGGAGGAAAAGGTTTGAAGGGAGGAAATTCCATTTTGGACATGTCAAATGTGAAATGGGATTAAATGAATCATCTGAGATGTGAGTGAGAAGAAATCAGGTCTAATGACAGAGACAAAATGCATCCTAACTTTAGACAGTGAGAAGATGAGCAAGATTCAGTAAAGGAGATTGAGGTAGGCTGACAATCTTGAAAGACTGGAAAACTGAAGGCCACATGAAGAAAGTGTGTCAAGTAGGAGGGACTGATGACTACGTTAAGGGCTTCTGATATGCCCAACATAGGAGAGGCTAATAATTGGATTTGGCAATATGGAAATCATGGTGACTCTAATAACCCTAATAAATCTGTATCCCTGAGAATATTTTACACATAGTATGTTTAAAAATATTTTGTTGAATAAATAAAAAGATATAGCTAAATACCATAATACTGAAGTTCCCATAGAATTCTGCAGTTGAGCTACTTAAAAATACAGGATAAAATAAGTTATTTCTCTGATTTAGCAAGACAAAAGTACAAAAGAAATAAACTCTATACAAACAGGTTGCCCAAATGCTAGAGATGCACCAGTGAAATTCTTCACATATGATTTAAAATAAATTTTTTTAAGATTTTATTTATTTATTTGAAAGAGAGAGACACAGCGAGAGAGGGAACACAAGCAGGGGGAGTGGGAGAGGGAGAAGCAGGTTTCCCGCGGAGCAGGGAGCCTGATGCGGGGCTCGATTCTAGGACCCTGGGATCATGACCTGAGCCAAAGGCAGATGCTTAATGACTGAGCCACCCAGGCGCCCCTTAAAATAATTTTTAATGCTGACTATTGTGTTTATTTTGATGAATAATTTTTTTCATTAAAAATATATAAAAGTAGGGCGCCTGGGTGGCTCAGTCGTTAAGCATCTGCCTTCGGCTCAGGTCATGATCCCAGGGTGCTGGGATCGAGCCCCGCATTGGGCTCCCTGCTCCGCGGGAAGCCTGCTTCCCCTCTCCCACTCCCCCTGCTTATGTTCCCTCTCTTGCTGTCTCTCTCTCTGTCAAAAAATAAATAAAATCTTAAAAAAAATTTTTTTTTTTTATTAAAGCAAAACTCACTAGATAGCCTGTGGGAGGAGACAGTAATGTGTACGATTAACATGAAAACATTAACTTCTAAAAGATAGCTACAGAAAGAAGTATCCTGCCTCCAGGGTGACCAATCAACCAGAGATCTCAAGGTAGACTTTCCAAATACCTGCTTAGAAACTGGCTTATTGGAGGAAGGAAAGATGGCGGAGGAGTAGGGACCCTATTTCAACTGGTCCCCGGAATTGAGCTGGATATCTACCAGACCACTCTGAGCACCCATGAAAACAGCCTGAGATATAAGAAGACCTGTCTCTCTACAAACAGAATATCGCAGGTGGTTGGTTTTGAGGTACGAAGCAGGGAGCCCTGATTCCACGGGCAGATATTGGAGGATAAACGGCAGCGGGAGGGAGCCTGGCTATGAGGATCCTACACCGCCGGTGAGCGACAGCCTCACATGCTGGGGACGGGGCACAGACTCGCAGACCGGTAGCAGCGGGAAAGGACTTTAGGGCAGCCCCCGGTCAGAAACCCCGGAGCGGTCCCCGAACTGCAGCCCCCGGGGCGGAAACCTGGAGCATCCAGGTCATGAGTGCGTGCAAACTGGGAGCGGCTGGAGGTTTAAGAAGCACAAAGGGCAGAGACGTGCCCCGACCCGGAGGCAGGACTGGGGGCACTGCGGAGGGGCGCATAACCCAGGACACTGCAATTTATAGCAGCATGGACAGAAACAGAGACAGTGTGGCCTGGAGAGCTCACTGAAGAACAGACTGCGGTTCTTTGCTCTGCTCTCTGCTCTGAGTCAGAGAGGGTTGGAAACGGTCTCTTCTGCTCTGACTCATGGAAGAGATGCGGAAAGCCGCCAGGGAAAGCCGCCAGAGAACAAAAGCCCCAAAAACTGATTCCCGCTGAGCCCAGCCCTCGCCACAGGGGGGCAGGGCAACTCTGCCCAAACAGGGTTGCCTGAGTAACAGCGCAGCAGGCCCCTCCCCCAGAAGACAGGCTGGGAAAACAAGAGGCCAGCAACCCTAAGGTCCCAAGAAAACAAGTGCATCTTGCTTGGGTTCTGGTCAATAATTTGGACTCTATACATTCCCTCAAACACCCATCAACAGAATGACTAGGAGGAGGAGCCCCCAAAACAGAAAAGACTCAGAGATTATGACTTATGCTGCAGATTTACAAATGGTTGCAGATATAACCAAGATGTTGGATATGGAATTCAGGCTAGCAATTGTGAAGACAATGGATAGAATGGAAAAATCAATTAATGGCAACATAAAGTCTCTAAGGGCAGAAATGAAAGCTGAATTGGCAGAACTTAAAAATGCTATCAATGAGATCCAATCCAATCTAGATAATCTAATATTTAGAGTAAGTGAGGCAGAAGAATGAATAAGCGACCAGGATGACAATATAATAGATAAAAAGGGAAAAGAGGAGGCCAGAGAAAAACAACTCAGAATCCATGAAAATAGAATCAGAGAAATAAGTGACACCATGAAGCGTTCCAATGTCAGAATAATGGGAATCCCGGAGGGAGTGGGGAGAGAGAGAGGACTAGAGGATGTATTTGAGCAAATCGTAGCTGAGAACTTCCCTAATCTGGGGAATGAAACAAACATTCGAGTCCTAGAGGCAGAGAGGACCCCTCCCAAGATCAAGGAAAACAGGCCAACACCCCAACCTGTAATAGTAAAACTCACAAATCTTAGAACCAAGGAAACCATCTTAAGGGAAGTTAGGGGGAAGAGATTCCTTATGTACAGAGGGAGGAACATCAGAATAATGTCAGACCTATCCACAGAGACCTAGCAAGTCAGAAAGGCCTGGCAAGACATATTCAGGGTATTAAACAAGAAGAACATGCAGCCAAGAATACTTTATCCGGCAAGGCTGTCATTTAGAATGGATGGAGAGATGCAGAGCTTCCAAGACCGGCAGAAACTGAAAGAATATGTGACCACTAAGTCGGCCCTGCAAGAAATATTAAGGGGGGTTCTATAAAAGGAGAAAGACGCCAAGAGTGATATACAACAGAAATTTACAGGGAAAATCTATAAAAACAACATCTTCACAGGCAACATGATGACAATTAATTCATATCTTTCAATAATCATTCTCAATGTGAACAGCCTAAATGCCCCCATAAAACGGCACAGGGTTGCAGATTGGATAAAAAGACAGGACCCATCCATATGCTGCCTACAAGAGACTCATTTGGAACCTAAAGATACATCCAGACTGAAAGTGAAGGGATGGAGATCCAACTTCCATGCCAGCGGACCTCAAAAGAAAGCTGGGGTAGCAATTCTTATATCAGACAAATTAGATTTTAAACTAAAATCTATAATTAGAGACACAGATGGACACTATATCATTCTTAAAGGGTCTATCCAAAAAGAAGATCTAACAACTGTAAATATCTACACCCCCAACAAGGGAGCAGCCATCTACATAAGCCAACTGTTAACCAAAATAAAGAGTCATATTGATAAAAATACGTTAATTGTAGGAGACCTCAACACTCCACTCTCAGCAATGGACAGATCATCTAAGCAGAAAATCAACAAGGAAACAAGAGCTTTGAATGATACATTGGACCAGATGGACCTCATAGATATATACAGAACATTCCACCCTAAAACAACAGAATACTCATTCTTCTCGAGAGCACATGGAACTTTCTCCAGAATAGACCACATACTGGGTCACAAATCAGGTCTCAACCGATACCAAAAGACTGAGATTATTCCCTGCATATTCTCAGACCATAATGCTTTAAAACTGGAACTCAATCACAAGAAAAAAATTGGCAGAAATTCAAACACTTGGAAGCTAAAGACCACTCTGCTCAAGAGTGTTTGGGTCAACCAGGAAATCAAAGAAGAACTTAAACAATTCATGGAAATCAATGAGAACGAAAACACATCAGTCCAAAACCTATGGGATACTGCAAAGGCGGTCCTAAGGGGGAAATACATAGCCATCCAAGCCTCACTCAAAAAAATAGAAAAATCCCGAATTCATCAACTAACTCTACACCTTAAAGAACTAGAGAAAAAGCTACAAACGATGCCTAAGCCACGCATTAGAAGAGAAATAATTAAAGTAAAGCAGAGATCAATGAATTAGAAACCAGAAACACAGTAGATCAGATCAACAAAACTAGAAGTTGGTTCTTTGAAAGAATTAATAAACCACTGGCCAGACTTATCCAAAAGAAAAGAGAAAGGACCCAAATTAATAAAATTATGAATGAAAGGGGAGAGATCACGACTAACACCAAGGAAATAGAAACAATTATTAGAAATTATTAGCAACAACTATATGCCAAGAAACTGAGGAATCTGTATGAAATGGAGGCCTTCCTGTAAACCTATAAGCTGCCAAGACTGAAACAGGAAGAAATTGACAACCTGAATAGGCCAATAACCAGTAACGAGATTGAAGCACTGATCAAAAACCTCCCAAAAACAAGAGTCCAGGGCCTGATGGATTCCCTGGGGAATTCTACCAAACATTCAAAGAAGAAATAATACCTATTCGACTGAAGCTGTTTCAAAAAACAGAAATAGAAGGAAAACTTCCAAACTCATTCTATGAGGCAAGCATTACCTTAATCCCCAAACCAGGCAAATACCCCATCAAAAAGGAGAAATTCAGACCAATATCCCTGATGAATATGGATTTCAAAATTCTCAACAAAATCCTAGCTACTAGGATCTAACAATACATTAAAAGGATCATCCACCATGACCAAGTGGGATTTATCCCCGGAATGCAAGGGTGGTTCAACATTCGCAAATCAATCAATGTGATAGAGCACATTAATAAGAGGAGGGAGAAGAACCATATGGTCCTCTCAATTGATACAGAAAAAGCATTTGACAAAATACAACATCCTTTCCTGATTAAAACTCTTCAGAGTATAGGGATAGAGGGAACATTCCTCAAGTTCATAAAATCCATCTATGAAAAACCCATAGTGAATATCATCCTCAATGGGGAAAAGATGAGAGCCTTTCCCTCAAGATCAGGAACACGTCATGATGCCCACTCTTGCCACTATTGTTCAACATAGTACTAGAAGTCCTAGCAACAGCAATCAGACAACAAAAAGAAATAAAAGGTATTCAAATTGGCAAAGAAGAAGTCAAACTCTCTCTTGTTGGAGATGACATGATACTTTATGTGGAAAACCCAAGAGACTCCACCCCTAAATTACTAGAACTCATACAGCAATTCAGTAATGTGGCAGGATACAAAATCAATGCACAGAAATCAGTTGCTTTCTTATACACTAACAATGCAACTGTAGAAAGAGAAATTAGAGAAACGATTCCATTTACAATAGCACCAAAAACCATAAGATACCTCTGAATAAACCTAACCAAAGAGGTAAAGGATCTATACTCTAGGAACTACAAAACACTCATGAAAGAAATTGAAGAAGACAAAAAAGATGGAAAAATATTCCATGCTCATGGATCGGAAGAATAAACATTGTTAAAATGTCTATGCTACCCAGAGCAATCTATACCTTCAAGGCCATCCCGATCAAAATTCCAATGACATTTTTCAAAGTGCTGGAACAAACAATCCTAAAATTTGTATGGAATCAGAAAAGACCCCGAATCGCCAAGGAGATGTTGAAAAAGAAAAACAAAGCTGGGGGCATCACGTTGCCCGATTTCAAGCTATATTACAAAGCTGTGATCACCAAGACAGCATGGTACTGGCACAAAAACAGACATATAGACCAATGGAACAGAAGAGAGAGCCCAGATATGGACCCTCAACTCTATGGTCAAATCATCTTTGACAAAGCAGGAAAAAACATGCAATGGAAAAAAGACAGTCTCTTCAATAAATGGTGCTGGGAAAGTTGGACAGCCACATGCAGAAGAATGAAACTCGACCATTCTCTAACACCATTCACAAAGATAAACTCAAAATGGATGAAAGACCTCAATGTGAGACAGGAATCCATCAAAATCCTAGAGAAGAACATAGGCAGTAACCTCTTTGACATCGCCCATGGCAACTTCTTTCAAGATACATCTCCAAAGGCTAGTGAAGCAAAAGCAAAAATGAACTTTTGGCACTTCAGCAAGATAAAAAGCTTCTGCACAGCAAAGGAAACAGTCAACACAACAAAGAGGCAACCCATGGAATGGGAGAAGATATTTGCAAATGACACTACAGATAAAGGGCTGGTATCCAAGATCTATAAAGAACTTCTCAAATTCAACATCCAAAAAACAAATAATCAAGTCAAAAAGTGGGCAGAAGATATCAAAAACACTTCTCTGAAGAAGACATACAAATGGCTAACAAACACTTGAAAAAATGTTCATCATATTAGCCATCAGGGTAATTCGAATCAAAACCACACTGAGATACCACCTTACACCAGTTAGAATGGCACAAATGGACAGGGAAAGAAACAACAAATGTTGGAGAGGTTGTGGAGAAAGGGGAACCCTCTTACACTGTTGGTGGGAATGCAAATTGGTACAGCCACTTTGGAAAGCAGTGTGGAGGTGCCTCCAAAAATTTAAAACTAGAGCTACCCTATGACCCAGCAATTGCACTACTGGGTATTTACCACAAAGACACAGAGGTAGTGAAAAGAAGGGCCATATGCACCCCAATGTTCATAGCAGCAATGTCCACAATACCCAAACTGTGGAAAGAGCCCAGATGCCCTTCAACAGATGAATGGATAAAGAAGATGTGGTCCATATACACAATGGAATATTACTCAGCCATCAGAAAGGATGAATACCCAACTTTTACATCAACATGGATGGGACTGGAGGAGATTATGCTAAGTGAAATAAGTCAAGCAGAGAAAGTCAATTATCATATGCTTTCACTTATTTGTGGAACATAAGGAATAGCATGGAGGACACTAGGAGAAGGAAGGGAAAAATGAGGGGGGAGGAATTGGAGCGAGAGATGAACCCTGAGAGATTATGGACTCTGAGAAACAAACAGGGTTTTAGAGGGGAGGGGGAAGGGGGGATTGGTTAGCCCGGTAATGCGTATTAAGGAGGGCACATACTGCATGGAGCACTGGGTGTTATACGAAAAGAATGGATCGTGGATCACCACATCAAAAACCAATGATATATTGTATGGTGACTAACATAACATAATAAAATTTTTTAAATAAATAAATAAATAAAATTAAAAAAAAAAAAAGAAACTGGCTTATTTTCCCAGATCTATTCCTGTGGTTTTAATTAAGCAAAAGATCATATGGCTTACTTTATGTCATTTCATTCTGGGAAGAGGTTTAACACCAATACTGAGATGATGGGGAAATGGGAGAAGTGAGGGAATGAGTACAAAAAACTGGACCTGAAAACCTGTGAAGATTTTTCTAAAATATCTTCACACTTGACTAAGTATGCTGAGTACTCCGAAAATCAGAATTTATATTTTGGCAGTATCAATCAATTACCAAGTATTCGAATGACATACTATAGGAGATACCGAGAAATATAAAAAATGATCAACTTATAATCACCTGATTGACAACAAATTGTACAGATCATGTTAGTGTCAGTAATTTGAATATAACTAACACCTGAGCATCTTATATAGGCTAGAAAGGAAAACAGAAATGCGTAAGACCTTCCTACATCATCGCTTTATGAAGTAGCAATTATTTTTTCCCTTACTCCAAAGTAAGAGCAGGTTAGTTGAAATTGCTGATTAAGGTGAAGGGAAGTTGAGCAATTAGGCAGCAAGTCAATTTTGAGGGTTAGGAAAGGCCTTTCTTGATACCCTGGAGAGAGAACAAGGAAGCAGCATTAGGTTTTGTGATTGACAGAATTAAGAAAATAAAAGGGAAATGCAGTGCATAAGGAACAATTAGGCTAATTTGAATACAGATTGGGTATATAATTATTAGGAAATTGTTAATGTTAATGTTGTTAATGTTAATAGGAAATGTTAATTTTGTCATATGAGACAATGATACTGTATTTATATAGAAAATGTTCTTATCATTTAGAAATGTCATATGACATATTTGGGGGCAAAAGATCATGATATTATTTATCTAAACCACTTCAGAAAATTAAAACACAAGAAGTAAAATGCAAGTGTATCAGATACTTTTGCCTATTATAAATATTTATTGGGGCGCCTGGGTGGCACAGTTGGTTAAGCATCCAACTCTCGATTTGGGCTCAGGTCATGATCTCAGGGTTGTGAGTTCAAGCCCCACGTTAGGCTCTGTGCTCAGTGCAGAGTCTGCTTGAGATTCACTCTCCCCCACCCCGCCCTCCTGCTCCTGCTCACTCTCTCTCTCAAATAAATACATAAATCGTGAAAAAAAAATATTTGTCTACTTCAATCCATGAAAATTGGAGGAATTTTTGTCCCTGTTTCCCCATGCAACATATATCTAACTTCTGAGAACCACTGTGGCAGGATACAATCACAGTTCAGTTGAGAATTAAATGTGTTTTTAGCCTGCTACTCACACTGACAAAATATGTCATATAAGCATATTTTTCTCTCATATTCAATATTAGTCTTTATGATGAAATAGACCTCACATTAAAAAATATATTTAACTTTTGGGGTACCTGGGTGGCTCAGTCGATTAAGCTTCTGACTCTTGATTTCAGCTCACGTCATGATCTCAGGGTCATGAGATGGAGCCCCGCATGGAGCGTGGTTGGGTTGGGATTCTCTCTCTCCCTCTCCTTCTGCCCCTCCCCACCCCATTCTATCTCCCTCCCCATCTTAAAATATATATATTATACGTTTTGTATTTATTTTATATTTTATATATTTATATTATTATATTATATTTGGAATGTCCCTATTCTTGAACAATATATATCTCTCCTCTATATTTAGGTCTTGCTTTAATTTTTTTATAATGTTTTATAATTCTCTACAAAATGGCCTTACATTTCATTTGTTATATTTATTTCTAGGCATGTTACTTTGTTGATATTGTTCTTGGTGGTAATAATTTTTATTTTTTAATATTCTATTTGATGCCAACATATAAATAGCAATCTACACATAGACCTAGATCTATACATGTACCCATTATGTTGATCTTATATCTGGGAACCAGGCTAAGCTCTGTTATCTTTAGATTCTTTTGAGTTTCTACATAAACGATCATAGAATCTGTGGATCTATCTAATTTTTTTTATAGAGATTTTTATTTATTTATTACAGAGAGAGAGAGCATGATGGGGGGGAGGGTCAGAGGGAGAAGCAGACTCCCCACTAAGCAAGGAGCCCGATTCAGGACTCGATCCCAAAAACCTGGGATGATGACCTGAGCTGAAGGCAGACACTTAACTGACTGAGCTACGCAGGCGTCCCAAATCTATCTAATTCTTTTTTTTTATTTTTTATTGTTATGTTAATCACCATACATTACATCATTAGTTTTAGATGTAGTGTTCCATGATTCATTGTTTGTGCATAACACCCAGTGCTCCATGCAGAACGTGCCCTCGTTAATACCCATCACCAGGCTAACCCATCCTCCCATTCCCTCCCCTCTAGAACCCTCAGTTTGTTTTTCAGAGTCCATCGTCTCTCATCTATCTAATTCTTATATGTGTATTTCTCTTTCTGGTCTTCCTGCTCTGGCTAATGCCTTCAGTGCAATGTTAAATAAAAGTGGTAGCAGCAGGAATTGTTTCCTGTTCTTAATTTTAGACAGAAATTTTTTCTAAAGTATATAAAATAAGTACATCTTTTTATCTGTTGTATTTCACTTTCTTTAGATACCCTTTACAGACTAAGGAATGACCTTCTATGTTTGTTAGAGCCTGTATCACAAATTAATTAAATTATAGTGACCATGAAATTGTTCTCCTTTAATCTACTGTATTACTATGGTGACTTACATCAATAATACTGAATTCCTAGAATACTCCCAATTCAGTCAAATTGTATTATTTCTGCTATACCTTGATGAATTTGATTTGCTAATATTTTATTTAGGATTATTGTATTGATGTCATGCACGAAATTGTCGAATGTTCCTTTCTCATATTATCTTTATCCAGTTTTGTCTTCAAACTTATACCAGCCTCATCAAATGAGGTAAAGAATGTTTCCTTTTTTTTATTTTTTTTATTTTTTATTGTTATGCTAATCACCATACATCATTAGTTTTTGATGTAGTGTTCCATGATTCATTGTTTGTGTATAACACTCAGTGCTCCATGCAGAACGTGCCCTTTTTAATACCCATTACCAGGCTAACCCATTCTCCCATCTCCCGCCCCTCTAAAACCCTCAGTTTGTTTTTCAGAGTCCATCGTCTCTCATGGTTCGTCTCCCCCTCCAATTTCCCCCCCTTCATCCTCTTTATAAGTGGTTGTAAGATTGGAATTTTCTGTTCCAGTTTGTAGAACTTGACAATAAAACCCACTGAGTATTTATGAAAGGATAATTTTTGACTACTGATTCAACCTTTTAATGCCTTAGATGCATCCTATAAGTTTTCAGATGTAATGTTTTTATTTTACAGTGTTAAGTGTCTTCTAACTTCTTCTATAATCTCTCCTGTGAGCAAAAAGTCGGTTTAAAATGCTTTTAACTTCTAAACATACATTAGTTATCTGTTTTGTTACAGACTTGTAATTCAATTATATTGGTCAGAGAATGTGGTCTCCACACAGCTCTTAAATATTTGTTGAAACTTGCTTTATGGATGGACATATTTTCCACTTTTATAAAAGTTCATTGTGTGCTTAAAAAGAGTTCTCCTGTGGTTGACAGCAATGTTCTGTAAATGTCCATTAAATTAAGCTTGTTGATTGTTTTTATTTTGTTCTTTTAAGTCTTCTATTTCCTTAATCATGTTTTGTCCACTTGATCCATCAAATACTGAGAGAAGTGTGTTAAATTGTTCAAATATGATGGTGGATTTTTCTTGTTTCTTTTATAATTTTTTTGGTTTTTACTTTATATAACTTGAAACAATGTTCATTGGGCATATACACTTGCAATTACTATGTTGCAACTATACATATTATATATTACATATACATCAGTCCATTTAAATGGATTGTGATTACTAATATATTTGCATTTATTTCAAATATTTTATTTTGTTCTTTTTATTTATGTTGTTTTACAATAATTCTTTCTCCCCTTTCTTGCCTTCCCCTGGAGTGATGGACTATTTCCCTTCATTCCATATTTTCATTTTTCCTGCTTTGAAAGTTATAGTATAGGGCGCCTGGGTGGCTCAGTCGGTTAAGCATCTGCCTTCGGCTCAGGTCATGATCCCAGGGTGCTGGGATCAAGCCCCGAATCGGGCTCCCTGCTCTTCTCCCTCTCCTTCTGCCTGCCGCTCTGCCTACCTGGGATCCCTCTCTCTTTCTGTGTCAAATAAATAAATAAAATCTTTAAAAAAAAAAAAAAGAAAGTTATAGTCTATTGTAGCCTTACAGTAAGAACCCAAAAGATGGAAACATGCTTATTTAACTTTTTTTTTTAAGATTTTATCTATTTATTTGAAGGAGAGAGATATAGCGAGAGCAGGAACACGATCGGGGGAGTGGGAGAGGGAGAAGCAGGCTTCCCGCCAAGCAGGGAGCCTGAGGCAGGGCTCAATCCCAGGACCCTGGAATCGTGACCTGAGCCAAAGGCAGATGCTTAACAAATGAGGCACCCAGGCGCCCCCATATTTAATTTTTTAAAAAGTTAATGTTTTCACTCTCCTTCTGAATAATACAAGTACCAAAAATGTTTTAACTCCAACCACCATCCCCTGCTACTTATATGGTCTTGTTGCTTGACTTATTCATGCTGTTTATTTACTGTCTCTCAGCTCCAATGCCACTCTTTTCTACTTTGCTCTGTGCTGAGACTCCACAAACTCTATTTCCCAGACTTTCTTGCCTGCTGACTTCCTACTGGGATGTTAAAAGGAAGGTGAACGGTCAGGAGAGAAGAGAACATTTTTCAGTTTTGGGTGGCATCACCCATCAGCAACTTCGTTGGTCCAGCCCTCGGCTCTTCCCAGAAGTCCCAATACCAGCCTTGGCAGTCTCCCTCCAGCAGCCTCCGGGTGGACTCCCTCTGAGAAGCCCAACTTACTACAAATGGAAAAATTAGTAAGGGTGAAAATAAAAGGCAGGTTCCAAAATAAATACGATGTTACAGTGACACCCTGTGGATACTGGCAGTATAGCACTGACTTATCAGTGAAAAGTAGCATTAGATCTACAAAGATACTAGGTATTTTGGAACTTAAAAAACAAACAAATAAACAAACACATAAAAACAAAAAACATGTTTTAGTTAAACTAGAAAAATGAAAAACAAACTTAGGACAATATAAAGTACAAGTTGGTGAAATCATGTTTCTCTTCCGCATACTGCACAACACTAAGTCACTCCTTTAAAAGACCAGCTTGCTTCAGTTCAGTTTACTGTCATTTTTAATTTCTCAAGTTTAAAGACCTAATTTTTTTCTTCAAATAAATCAGTGATCCTCACCCGTTTCTCATAATTAATTTTTCCTATTTATTATATACTTTTTCTAGTTGTGTTCTGCAAATTTCTACCTTTTTCATCAAAATTTTCAACTTGTCCACAATACCCGAACTATGGGAAGAGCCTAGATGTTCATCAACAGTTGAATGGATAAAGAAGATGTGATTATATATATATATATATACATATATATATATATACACACACACACACAATGGAATATTATGCAGCCATTATAAAAATGAAATCTCGCCATTTGCAACAAACGACGTGGATGGAACTAAAGGGTATTATGCTAAGAAAAATAAGTCAGAGAAAGACAATTATCATATAATCTCACTGATATGTGGAATTTAAAAATAAGACAGAGGATCACACGGGAAGGGAGGGAAAAATGAAACAAGACGAAACCAGAGAGGGAGATAAACCATAGGAGACTCTTAATTTCAGGAAACAAACTGAGGGTTGCTGAAGTGAAGGAGGGTGAGAGGGATGGTGTAGCTGGGGGATGGACACTGGGGAGGGTATGTACTATGGTGAGCGCTGTGAATTGTGTAGGATTGATGAATCACAGATCTGTACCCCTGAAACAAAAAATACATTATACGTTAATAAAAATTTTTCAACTTGTCAAATAGAAAAACTGAACTTTTTAAAATCTATTCTAGAAAACTGTGTTTTTGTGTGAGATGAAGACATTACCCCTAATATAATCATAGTTCATCCATGAATTTTTCTAATTTTTCTAAATTTTCCCTTTCTTAAGTAACTTTCTGGTTTTTAAAACCATCTGGAGGAGCCTGGGTGGCTCAGCCGTTCAGCGTCCGCCTTCGGCTCAGGTCATGATCCCAGGGTCCTGGGATCAAGCCCCACGTCGGGCTCCCTGCTCGGTGGGAAGCCTGCTTCTCCCTCTCCCACTCCCCCTGCTGGTGTTCCTACTCTCACTAACTCTCTCTCTGTCAAATAAATAAATAAAATATTAAAAAAAAAAAACCATCTGTTACTCTGATGTGTATGCCAGCTATCACTTCAACAGAATATAATCACTTTCATGATTTAAAATTAAATTAGTATGGAAAGAAGTTTAGTAGGCCACATTACATATTAGAAAGCAAGATACTGGGTTTGAGAAGACCTAAATTCAAGGCTAGCCTTTCCATTTATTAGTCAGACCAGGGCAAGTTACCTAACTTCATTAACCTCAGCCTTACAATCATTTGTAAAATGGGGATTACAACATGACTCAAAAATTTAACACTACTAAATAGGAAAATGTACCTAAAATATTTATATATTGTAAACTATTCTGTAGATTCAAGTAGTTGAAGTAATATGCATTATGCTCAGTATTTTTATTCACAAGAGTCTATTTATTTTAGAATTTTGTCTGGAAGAAATTTTAAGTAGCCCACTACATGCATCTGGCAAATAATCATCACATAATTACTGAGAGTCTATTTTTTGCAAGATGCTCTGAGAGAGGGGAGGGGGAAAAGATGGTGGAGGAGTAGGGTACCCTATTCCAACCCGTCCCCGGAACTGAGCTGGATATCTACCAGACCACTCTGAACACCCACGAAATCAGCCTGAGATGTAAGAAGATCTGGATCTCTGGGCACCTGGGTGGCTCAGTTGGTTAAGCGACTGCCTTCGGCTCAGGTCATGATCCTGGAGTCCCTGGATCGAGTCCCGCGTCGGGCTCCCTGCTCGGCGGGGAGCCTGCTTCTCCCTCTGACCCTCCCCCCATCTCATGTGCTCTCTCTCTCTCTCTCAAATAAATAAATAAAATCTTTAAAAAAAAAAAAAAAGAAGATCTGGATCTCTACAAACAGAATATCGCAGGCGGTTGGTTCTGAGGTACGAGGTGGGGAGCCGTGATTCTGCGAGCAGATATCGGAGGATAAACAGCAGGGGGAAGGAGCCTGGCCATGGGGATCCTACACTGCCAGTGAGTGACAGCCTCCTGCGCTGGGGACCAGGGCACAGACTCGCAGACTAGTAGCGGCGGGGAAAGGACTTTAGATGGAAACCAGAGCAGCAGGGTCGTGCGTGTGAACTGGGGGCGGCTGGCGGTTTTAGAAGCACAGAGGGCAGAGACGTGCCCCGACCTGGAGGCGAGGACTGGGAGCACTGCTGAGGGTCGCACAACCCAGGACGCTGCAGTTCATAGCAGCACAGACAGAAACAGAGACAATGTGGCCTGGAGAGCTCACTGAAGAACAGATTGCGATCTCTCTGCTCTGAGGCAGAGGGTTGGAAACGGTCTCTTCTGCTCTAACTCTCGGAAGAGACGTGGAAAGGCACCAGGAAAAGCCGCCAGAGAACAAAAGTCCCAAAAAAACAGTTCCCACCGAGCCCATCCCCCACCACAGGGAGCAGGGCAAGTCTACCCAAACAGGGTTTCCTAAGTAACAGCATGGCAGGCCCCTCCCCCAGAAGACAGGCTGGGAGAACAAGAGGCCAGCAAACCTGAGGTCCCTAGAAAACAGGTGCATCTTGCTTGGGTTGTGGTCAATAATTTGGACTCTGTACATTCCCTCAACTACCCCTCAACAGAATAACTATGAGGAAGAACCCCCAAAATAGGAAAGACAGAGATTATGACTTATGCCACAGATTTACAAAGGGATTCAAATATAACCAAGATGCCAGAGATGGAATTCAGGCTAGCAACTGTGAAGACAATAGCTAGAAAGGAGAAATAATTAATGGCAACATAGAGTCTCTAAGGGCAGAAATGAAAGCTGAATTGGCAGAACTTAAAAATGGTATCAGTGAGATCCAATCTAATCTAGATAATCTAACAGCTAGGGTAAGTGAGGCAAAAGAATGAATTAGTGACCTGGAAGACCATTTAATAGATAAAAAGGGAAAAGAGGAGGCCAGGGAAAAACAACTCAGAATCCATGAAAATAGAATCAGAGAAATAAGTGACACCAAAAAACGTTTCAATGTCAGAATTACTGGAATCACTGAGGGGGTGGAGAGAGAGAGAGGACTAAAAGATATATTTGAGTACATCGTAGCTGAGAACTTCCCTAATCTGGGGAATGAAACAAACATTCGTGTCCTAGAGGCAGAGAGAATCCCTCCCAAGATCAAGGAAAACAGGCCAACGCCCCAACATGTAATAGTAAAACTCACAAATCTTAGAACCAAGGAAACATCTTAAGGGCAATTGGGGGGGGGGTGCCTGGGTGGCTCAGTTGGTTAAGCAACTGCCTTCGGCTCAGGTCATGATCCTGGAGTTCCGGGATCGAGTCCCATATCGGGCTCCCTGCTCAGCAGGGAGTCTGCTTCTCCCTCTGACCCTCCTCCCTCTCATGCTCTCTGTCTCTCATTCTCTGTCTCTCAAATAAATAAAATCTTAAAAAAAAAAAAGGGGGCAATTAGGGGGAAGAGATTCCTTACATACAGAAGGAGGAACATCAGAATAACATCAGACCTATCCACAGAGACCTAGCAAGTCAGAAAGGCCTAGCAAGACATATTCAGGGTATTAAACAAGAAGAACATGCAGCCAAGAATACTTTATCCGGCAAGGCTGTCATTTAGAATGGATGGAGAGATGCAGAGCTTCCACGACCGGCAGAAACTGAAAGAATATGTGACCACTAAGCCGGCCCTGCAAGAAATATTAAGGGGAGGTTCTATAAAAGGAGAAAGACCCCAAGAGTGATATACAACAGAAATTTACAGGGAAAATCTATAAAAACAACATCTTCACAGGCAACATGATAACAATCAATTCATATCTTTCAATAATCACTCTCAACGTGAACGGCCTAAATGCTCCCATAAAACGGCACAGCGTTGCAGATTGGATAAAAAGACAGGACCCATCCATATGCTGCCTACAAGAGACTCATTTTGAACCTAAAGATACATCTAGACTGAAAGTGAGGGGATGGAGATCCACCTTCCATGCCAGCGGACCTCAAAAGAAAGCTGGGGTAGCAATTCTTATATCAGACAAATTAGATTTTAAGCTAATCACTGTAGTTAGAGACACAGAAGGACACTATATCATTCTTAAAGGGTCTATCCAACAAGAAGATCTAACAATTGTAAATATCTACACCCCCAACATGGGAGCAGCCATCTACATAAGCCAACTGTTAATCAAAATAGTCATATTGATAACAATACGTTAATTGTAGGAGACCTCAACACTCCACTCTCAGCAATGGACAGATCATCTAAGCAGAAAATCAACAAGGAAACAAGAGCTTTGAAGGACACACTGGACTAGATGGACCTCATAGATATATACAGAACATTCCACCCTAAAACAACAGAATACTCATTCTTCTCGAGAGCACATGGAACTTTCTCCAGAATAGACCACATACTGGGTCACAAATCAGGTCTCAACTGATACCAAAAGACTGAGATTATTCCCTGCGTATTCTCAGACCATAAAGCTTTAAAACTAGAACTCAATCACAAGAAAAAAATTGGCAGAAATTCAAACACTTGGAAGCTAAAGACCACTCTGCTCAAGAGTGTTTGGGTCAACCAGGAAATCAAAGAAGAACTTAAACAATTCATGGAAATCAATGAGAATGAAAACACATCGGTCCAAAACCTATGGGATACTGCAAAGGCAGTCCTAAGGGGGAAATACATAGCCATCCAAGCCTCACTCAAAAAAATAGAAAAATCCCGAATTCATCAACTAACTCTACACCTTAAAGAACTAGAGAAAAAGCTACAAATGATGCCTAAGCCACGCAGTAGAAGAGAAATAATTAAAGTAAAGCAGAGATCAATGAATTAGAAACCAGAAACACAGTAGATCAGATCAACAAAACTAGAAGTTGGTTCTTTGAAAGAATTAATAAGATCGATAAACCACTGGCCAGACTTATCCAAAAGAAAAGAGAAAGGACCCAAATTAATAAAATTATGAATGAAAGGGGAGAGATCACGACTAACACCAAGGAAATAGAAACAATTATTAGAAATTATTAGCAACAACTATATGCCAAGAAACTGAGCAATCTGTATGAAATGGATGCCTTCCTGAAAACCTATAAGCTGCCAAGACTAAAACAGGAAGAAATTGACAACCTGAATAGGCCAATAACCAGTAACAAGATTGAAGCACTGATCAAAAACCTCCCAAAAAACAAGAGTCCAGGGCCTGATGGATTCCCTGGGGAATTCTACCAAACATTCAAAGAAGAAACAATACCTATTCAACTGAAGCTGTTTCAAAAAATAGAAACAGAAGGAAAGCTTCCAGACTCTTCCTATGAGACCAGCATTACCTTAATCCCCAAACCAGGCAGAGACTCCATCAAAAAGGAGAATTTCAGACCAATATCCCTGATGAATATGGATTCCAAAATTCTCAACAAAACCCTAGCTAAGGATCCAACAATACATTAAAAGGATCATCCACCATGACCAAGTGAGATAAATCCCTGGGATACAAGGGTGGTTCAACATTCGCAAATCAATCAATGTGATAGAACACATTAATAAGAGGAGAGAGAAGAACCATATGGTTCTCTCAGTTGATGCAGAAAAAGCATTTGACAAAATATAACATCCTTTCCTGATTAAAACTCTTCAGAGTATAGGGATAGAAAGAACATTCCTCTAGTTCATAAAATCCATCTATGAAAAACCCACAGCGAATATCATCCTCAATGGGGAAAAGATGAGAGCCTTTCCCTCAAGATCAGGAACACGTCAAGGATGCCCACTCTCGCCACTATTGTTCAACATAGTACTAGAAGTCCTAGCAATAGCAATCAGACAACAAAAAGAAATAAAAGGTATTCAAACTGGCAAAGAAGAAGTCAAACTCTCTCTCTTCACAGATGACATGATACTTTATGTGGAAAATCCAAAAGACTCCACCCCCAAATTACTAGGACTCATACAGCAATTCAGTAACGTGGCAGGATACAAAATCAATGCACAGAAATCATGATTGTTGCTTTCTTATACACTAACAATGCAACTGTAGAAAGAGAAATTAGAGAAACGATTCCATTTATAATAGCACCAAAAACCATAAGATACCTCTGAATAAACCTAACCAAAGAGGTAAAGGATCTATACTCTAGGAACTACAAAACACTCATGAAAGAAATTGAAGAAGACAAAAAAGATGGAAAAACATTCCATGCACATGGATCGGGAGAATAAACACTTAAAAAGGTCTATGCTACCCAGAGCAATCTATACCTTCAAGGCCATCCCGATCAAAATTCCAATGACATTTTTCAAAGTGCTGGAACAAACAATCCTAAAATTTGTATGGAATCAGAAAAGACCCCGAATCGCCAAGGAGATGTTGAAAAAGAAAAACAAAGCTGGGGGCATCACGTTGCCCGATTTCAAGCTATATTACAAAGCTGTGATCACCAAGACAGCATGGTACTGGCACAAAAACAGACATATAGACCAATGGAACAGAAGAGAGAGCCCAGATATGGACCCTCAACTCTATGGTCAAATCATCTTTGACAAAGCAGGAAAAAACATGCAATGGAAAAAAGACAGTCTCTTCAATAAATGGTGCTGGGAAAGTTGGACAGCCACATGCAGAAGAATGAAACTCGACCATTCTCTAACACCATTCACAAAGATAAACTCAAAATGGATGAAAGACCTCAATGTGAGACAGGAATCCATCAAAATCCTAGAGAAGAACATAGGCAGTAACCTCTTTGACATCGCCCATGGCAACTTCTTTCAAGATACATCTCCAAAGGCTAGTGAAGCAAAAGCAAAAATGAACTTTTGGCACTTCAGCAAGATAAAAAGCTTCTGCACAGCAAAGGAAACAGTCAACACAACAAAGAGGCAACCCATAGAATGGGAGAAGATATTTGCAAATGACACTACAGATAAAGGGCTGGTATCCAAGATCTATAAAGAACTTCTCAAATTCAACATCCAAAAAACAAATAATCAAGTCAAAAAGTGGGCAGAAGATATCAAAAACACTTCTCTGAAGAAGACATACAAATGGCTAACAAACACTTGAAAAAATGTTCATCATATTAGCCATCAGGGTAATTCGAATCAAAACCACACTGAGATACCACCTTACACCAGTTAGAATGGCACAAATGGACAGGGAAAGAAACAACAAATGTTGGAGAGGTTGTGGAGAAAGGGGAACCCTCTTACACTGTTGGTGGGAATGCAAATTGGTACAGCCACTTTGGAAAGCAGTGTGGAGGTGCCTCCAAAAATTTAAAACTAGAGCTACCCTATGACCCAGCAATTGCACTACTGGGTATTTACCACAAAGACACAGAGGTAGTGAAAAGAAGGGCCATATGCACCCCAATGTTCATAGCAGCAATGTCCACAATACCCAAACTGTGGAAAGAGCCCAGATGCCCTTCAACAGATGAATGGATAAAGAAGATGTGGTCCATATACACAATGGAATATTACTCAGCCATTAGAAAGGATGAATACCCAACTTTTACATCAACACGGATGGGACTGGAGGAGATTATGCTAAGTGAAGTAAGTCAAGCAGAGAAAGTCAATTATCATATGGTTTCACTTATTTGTGGAACATAAGGAATAGCATGGAGGACGTTAGGAGAAGGAAGAGAAAAATGAAGAGGGGGTGGAATTTGGAGGGAGAGATGAACCATGAGAGACTATGGACTCTGAGAAACAGACTGAGGGTTTTAGAGGGGAGGGGTTGGGGGGATGGATTAGCCTGGTGATGGGTATTAAGGAGGGCACGTACTGCATGGAGCACTGGGTGTTATATGAAAACAATGAATCGTGGATCACTACATCAAAAACTAATGATGTATTGTATGGTGACTAACATAATAAAATTTTTTTTAAAAATATCTATTTGTGGGCGCCTGGGTGGCTCAGTTGGTTAAGCGACTGCCTTCGGCTCAGGTCATGATCCTGGAGTCCCTGGATCGAGTCCCGCATCGGGCTCCCTGCTCGGCAGGGAGTCTGCTTCTCCCTCTGACCCTCGCCCCTCTCATGTGCTCTCTCTCTCAGTCTCTCTCTCTCAAATAAATAAATCTTTAAAAAAAAAAAATATCTATTTGTACATACATAAACTGCTGAAAGGGAAGATAAAAAATTAAAAAAAAAAAAAGATAATCTGAGAGATATAAAGGCAAATAATACCCAGTAACTGTCTTTAAAGTTTTATAATTTTTTGAGGATTCATGTGCACCTGATACACTAAATTACAAAAAGAGATTTAACTATTCTTAAAATGACATCACAAAAAAAGTGTTCAGCTGGATTTGGTAGAACATAGATGAGGAAGGAAATTCAATGACGGAAAAAAATGTGAACAAAGGAATACTTTGATTTTTCCTGTCTTAGCACTGCTCCAGTATTTACTGTTAATAAATGCTATTATTAACTTTTGGCTCTTAACTATATGTTTCTTTAACATATAGTTTTGGTTCCTAACTATAACTTTGGCTCCTGTTTAATTTAGGATTTCTGCATGGGTGTTCAATTAAGCTTGGTCAATGCTTTCTTTTACTGTTCTAATACTGCACTATTACCAATGTCACATTACCTTTCTAAAAATGAATTAGTGTCTCATCTTTTTCCGTGTTCTCTAAAGTTTGTATAAAATGGGAACAATCAGTTATTTCAAGATTTAGTATCGCATGCCATTTGATAGTGGCAAAACTTTGCAATATCCACTTTCCTTTTGTGACAATTTCTCTATTCAGATTTTCTATTTCTTCTTAGGCCTATTTTGTCCAAATATATTTCAAGAAAATTTATCTGTATTTTCTAGTTTTTCAAATTTATCAGTCACATAATATGCGAGTCAGCATACCTGCAATAATGTCAGGTAATAAACCACCCCAAATGTAGGGGTAGAAAGCAACATTTAATTGAGCTCACATGCCTGTAAGACAGTTGGGCATTGGCTGATCTCCGGTTTGGCTGAGCTTGGCTCCCTATCTGAGGCTATACCTCACATCTTTCTTGGACCAACTGGCTACCTAAGACATGTTCTTCTCACAATAATGGCAGAAGTACAGGGGGGATGCATAGAAATGTGTGATACCTCTTAAGACCTAGGTTCAGAACTGGCACATTGTTATTTCTGCTCATCAGCCAAAGTAAGTCACGTGGCCCAGCCCTGTATCAGGTGGTGGATCTACTCTACCTTTACCAGAAGGAACTGCAAATATATGTGACAAAGAGCAGTGATATAGGGAAGGATGAAGTGACAACAATTATTCAAAATACCATAGATTGTATTGTGTTTTGTGTTAAGCTGTATTTTTAAATTTCCTGTGTCTTTTTTTTATTTTTTCTGTTCCTGTTCCTCTTCTTGATAAATCATACCAAAGATTCTTCTACATTATTAGACTCCATAAAGAATTAGCTTTTAATTTTGTTTATAAACTCATATTGGGGGCACCTGGGTGGCTCAGTCAGTTAAGCATCTGCCTTCGGCTCAGGTCATGATCTCAGGGTCCTGGGATCGAGTCCCATGTCAGGCTCCCCGCTCAGCGGGGAGTCTGCTTCTCCCTCTGCCTACTGCCCCCCCCTGCTTGTGCTCTCTCTCTCTCTCTCTGTGTCAAATAAATAAATAAAATCTTTAAAAAATATACCTTTTGTTGTTGATTCCTTTTTAATTCCATTGAGGTCAGTGAACAAGGTATATATATTATGTTTGGGGCTTTTTGGGCATGTGTGGAAAACTTCCTCTTTGGCCGATTTTCAAAGAAATTCTATGTTGAAAACATGCATTCCCTTTTTGCTGGGTGCAGAGTTACACATGTATATTACACTCTGCTTGCTAATTATCCTAGTTTTCTCTATTCTAATTTTCTACCTACCTAATTTTTCAGTGTTGGAGAGATGTGTAAAAACTCCCAGTAAGCTGTATTAGGCCATTTTTCTTTATACTTCTATCAGTTTTGTTTTAAGTCTCACACCACGCTGCTCCTGCATAAAGGTTAATGACTATTACGCATTCTTAGTAGTCTGTTGGATTTTTTTCCATATAAAATAACATTCTTCAGCCTTTTTATCTTGGGAGATTAAGAGTCCAGAAGCTGGTTGTTACTGAGAGGAGCAAATCCTGGTGCTCCTGGGCATCCGTACTGAAAGCTGTGTAGAATAAGGGAGACTGGGAGATGCCAAATAGTGGCCTACAAAGTCAAGTAAGAGACCTTTCAAACTACATAGCAAAAAAATAAGTAAATAAAGATAAACCACCAAAGAGATTCAAGAGGGAAACAATTAAAAAAGAGGGAAGAGGGAAACAATTGGAGAATTAAAGGATAAATCTAAAAATCTAATATGCAGGGGCGCCTGGGTGGCTCAGTTGGTTAAGCGACTGCCTTCGGCTCAGGTCATGATCCCGGAGTCCCGGGATCGAGTCCCGCATCGGGCTCCCTGCTCAGCGGGGAGTCTGCTTCTCCCTGCGACCCTCCCCCCTCTCATGTGCTCTCTCTCTCTCATTCTCTCTCTCAAATAAATAAATAAAATCTTTAAAAAATAAAAAATAAATAAATAAATAAAAATCTAATATGCAAACAAATGTTCCAGAAATAAAAAAGATACAGAAGGAACAGGTTATAATTAAAGAAATAATAGAAGAACTTTTCCCAGAGCTGAAGAAAGACCTAAAGTTCTCAGAAGGACTGATAAATACACACACACACACACACACGCACACACACACACACACAGCCAGAGGTAAATTCTAGAAATTCCTAAACTTCAGGGATAAGGTGAAAACCTTGTAAACATTCAGACAGAAGAAAAAGTTGCCTAATGAGACTGGAAATGAATGTCTCACTGCAACATTAGAAGACAAAATGGAGGGAAGATAGAGGAGTGGGAGGACCATACATTCACCTTGTCCCACGGATACACCTAGATAAAACCCACATCAGTGTAAATAACCCAGAAAATGACCCAAAGACTGGCAGAACAGACTCTCCACAGCTGACTGTAGAGGAGAGGCCACATCAAAGAGGGTAGGAAGGGCAGGGACACTGTTGGGAACCAGGGTGATCTATAAGACCATCCATGGGAGGGAGGGACAGGACAAGCACAGAGGAGGGAGAGAAGCAAACCCCATATCGGGCAGCCCAGGCATGGGGGAGCCAAACACAGAAGACGAATCCCCATAACATTTGGCTTTGAAAACCAGAGGAGCTTAACTTCACAAGTTCTTACAACCAATGGGGCTTAACATCTGGAACTTTAATATCAGTGACTTGGCTCTAGGAGAGCAGGGAGGAAGACAGGAAATAGAGTCCTCTCCCTTAAAGAGACCACACAAGAAACAGCCCTGCTAACATACAGTATAAGAGCAGTTTGAAAATTGTCTGGGGTATACAGGAGGGAGATTTGTTTACTAATCTCAGAGGATGTGCTAAAGGGGCAGAGATCTTTAGGAGACTTCTTCAAGAAAAAAAAGAGCTGGTGGGCACCATTCACCTCCCCCACCCCCCTGCCTAGACACACAGACACCTACAGGAAATAGCGCAGCCCCTGACACTCTCCACCTAGCTTGCTAACAATGTGCCCAGGCCCCATGCCCTTCTCTGGACAGCCCAATCCAACCCACCCTCAGCAGGAGTTTTCCCAAGTGGCTCCAGGTCCCCTCCCACAACAGACCTGTGCAAACCTTGCTAACACCCTGTTCCCTTACCCTCCTGCAGACCCACCTTCTCCAACCCACCCTCTTCGGGACTCCATTCAAAGTGGGCACCTCAAGCATGGTAGTATACAAGCAGCCCCAACAGGTGCCAGCACCACTCCAAAGTGACTCCCGCCCTGGGGAGAGGGAAAGATAGCCACACCTACCAGTTTGACAGCAGCCCCAGCAGTGGGCTTGGGGCAGAATTTGGTCTGACTGCAGGCTTCACTCACCAAGGAAAGCTTCTCAGGGGACAACACAGGGAGAGCACTCTGCAGTTTGGTGCTACTGCAGCTCTGACAAATGCCCGGTGTGACCCAATTCAAACCCAAGTTGGCCCCAGTCTGGCCTATTACCTGGACCAAACCCTGACCACAACAGGCAAAGAGAGCCACTGCAGACAACTGGACTGAAGGAAAATGCAGCTCAGCCACAACAGCATGGTGTAGGTAACACACATAGGAGAAGTACCAAGTGCTGGTGAACAGGGGACATGCCACAACAGGACCTTTTCTTCATAAGGCCACTACTTTCAAGAGCAGGAGACATAGCTGACTTTCCTAACACAAAGAAACAGACACAAAGAGTTAGACGAAATGAAGAGACAGAGGAATATGTCCCAAATGAAAGAAGAGGACAAAATCATAGCAAGAGAGCTAAATGAAACAGAGATAAGTAATATGCCAGATAGAGAATTTAAAGTATGGTCATAAAGATACTCAGTGGACTTGAGAAATGAGTGGAGGATCTCAGTGAGATGCTCAACAAAGAGATAGGAAACATAAAAAAGAATGAATCAGAGATGAAGAACTCAATAACTGAAATCAAAAGTACACTAGATGGAATACACAGTAGACTAAAGGAAGCAGAAGGATGGATGACCAACCTGGAGGAGAGAGTAATGGAAAAAACCAAGCTGAACAGGAGGAAAAAAAAGAATAATAAAAAATGAGAACAGACTAAGGGAACTCAGTGATACTACCAAGCATAATAACATTTACATTACAGAAGAAAAAGTGAAGAGAAAAGGGGGCACAAAATGTATATGAAGATAAAATAGCTGAAAACTTCCTGAACCTGGGGAAGAAAATAGAAATTCAGATCCAAGAGGCACAGAGTCCCCAACAAAATCAACCCAAGGAGGTCCACAGCAAGACACACAGTAATTAAAATGGCAAAAAGTAGTGATAGAGATTTTTTAAAATAGCAAGACAAAAGGAAACAGTTATATACAAGGGAAATCCCATAAGGCTATCAGATGACTTTTCAGCAGAAACTTTGCAAGCCAGAAGAGAATAGCATGACATATTCAAAGTGCTGAAAACTAAAAATCTGTAACCAAGAATATTCTATCTAGCAAGGCTACCATTCAGAATAGAAGGAGAGATGAAGAGTTTCTCAGACAAACAAAAGTTAAAGGAATTCAGTGCCACGAAACCAGCCTTACAAGAAGTGTTAAAGGGGATTCTCTGAGTCGAAAGGAAAGACCATAAGCAGGAGTAAGCACAAAAGTAGTAATGCAGTAAAATTAAATATATCTATAAAAATCAAGAGATTTGTATAGTCAAGGGATTCACAAAATAAAAGGATTTAAAGTATGACACCATATACCTAAAACATGTGGAGGAGAGGAGCAAAAGTTTAGTGCTTTTAGAATGGATTCAAATTTAAGCGACCTTCAACTTAATATAGATGGCTATATGCATAAGATGTTATATATAAACCTAATGGTACCACAAATCAAAAACCAATAATAGATGTGTCAAAAATAAAGAGAAAGGAATCCAAGTATATCACTGAAGTAAGCCAGCAAACCATGAAAGAGAGCAAGAGAAGCAAGCAACACAGAAGAACTACAGAACAACCAAACAGCAAGTATCAGAATGGCAATAAGTACACACCCATCAATAATTACTTTGAATGTAAATGGATTAGGATCGAGCCCTGGGTTGGGCTCTGTCTCAGTGCAGAGACTGCTTAGGATTCTCTCTCTCTCCCTATGCCCCTCCCCCACTTATGCTCTCCAAATGAACGAATGAATGCATGAATGAATGAATAAATAGATAAATAAAATCTTTAAAAAAATACATAGGGTAACAGAATTGATAAAAAAGCAAGACCCATCTATATGCTGCCTACAAGAGACTCATTTCAGATCTAAAGACATGAATATTGAAAGCAAAGGGATGGAAAAGCATTTATCAGGCAAACAGAAGTGAAAAGAAAGCTGGGGTAGCCATACTTATACAGGGCAAAAAGGACACTATAAATCGTAAAGAGAAAAATCCAACAAGAAGATATAACAACTGTAAATATTTATGCCCCCAAGATGGGAGCATCCAAATACATTAAGTATCTAATAATAAACCTTAAGGAAGCAGTCAATAGTAACACAATAAGAGTGGGGAACTTTAATACCCTACTTACTCAATAGATCATCCAAAAGAAAATCAATAAGGAAATGGTGGCTTTGAATGACACATTAGACCAGATAGTTCTAACAGATATATTCAGAACATTCCATCCTAAAACAGTGCGATGCATATTCTTTTCAAGTGCACATGGAACATTCTCCAGAATAGATCATGAGTTAACAAATTCAACAAGTCTCAACAAATTCAAAAAGATTAAAGTCATACCAGAATCTTTTCTGACCACAGCACTATGAAACTAGAAGTCAACCACAACAAAAAATCTGGAAAGACCACAAATGCATGCAGGTTAAATAACATGCTACTAAACAGTGAATTCTTGGTAAACCAAGAAATCAAAGAGGAAAGCAAAAAATACATGGAAACAAATGTAAATGAAAACGCAATGGTCCAAAATCTTTAGGATGCAACAAAAGTTGTTCTAAGAAGGAAGTTTGTAACAATACAGGCCTACCTCAAAAAGAAAAATCTAAAATAAACATCCTAACCTAAAAAAACCAACAACAAACAACCTAACCTGACACCTAAAGGAGCTAGAAAAATAACAAACAAAACCCCAAACCAGTAGAAGGAAGGAAATAAAAACATTAGAGCAGAAATAAACAAAATAGAAAATGAAAAAACAATAGGACAGTGAAACCAGGTGCTGGTTCTTTGAAAAGATCAACAAAATTGATAAATTTTTAGCCAAATTCATCAAAAGAGAGAGAGAGATAAAGAAAGAGAATGGACTCAGAAAAACAAAATCAGAAATGAAAGAGAAGTAACAACCAACATCACAGAAATACAAAGGATTTTATAAAAATTATGTTCCAAAAAAACTGAACAAACTAGAAGAAATGGATAAATTCCTAGAAACATATAACCTTCCAAAACTAAGTCAGGAAGAAATAGAAAATTTGAACAGATTGATTATCAGCAATGAAAATGAATCAGTAATCAAAAAACTCCCAATGAACAAAAGTCCTTGACTTCACAGGTAAATTCTACCAAACATTTAAAGAAGAAGTAATGCCTATTCTTCTCAAACTACTCCAAAGAATAGAAGATGAAGGAAAGCTTCCAAATTCATTTTATGAGGCCAGTATTACCCTGATACCAAAACCACACAAAGACACCACAAAAACAGAAGAACTACAGGTCAATATCTCTGATGAACACAGATGTAAAACTCCTCAACAAAATACTAGCATAACCAAACCCAGCAATACATTAAAAAATTATTTACCATGATCAAGTGGGATTTACTCCCAGGTTACAAGAGTAGTTCAATATTCACAAATCAATCAGCATGATGCACCACATTAATAAAAGAAAGGATAAGAACCATATGATCATTTCAAAAGATGCAGAAAAAGCATTTGACAGAGGACAACATCCATTCATGATAAAAACCCTCAACAAAGTAGATTTAGAGGGAAAATACCTCAACATAATAAAGGCCATATATGAAAAACCCACAGTGAACATCATACTCAATGGTGAAAAGTGGAGAGATTTTCCCCTAAGATTAGGAGCATGAGAAAAAGCTTCTGCACAGCAGAGGAAACAATCAACAAAACTAAAAGTCAACCTACCGAATGGGAGAAGGTATTTTCAAATGACATATCTGATAAAGGGTTAGTATCCAAAATATATAGAGAACTTATAAAACTCAACACCCAAAAAATAAATAATTCAATTTAAAAATGAGCAGAAGGTATGAACAGACATTTCTCTGTAGAAGACATACAGGTGGCCAACAGACACATGAAAAGATACCATCACTCACCATCAGGGAAATGCAAATCAAAATTACAATGAGATATCACCTCACACCTGTCAGAATAGCTAAAATCAAAAGCACAAGGAGAAAAAAACACAAGAAATAGCAGGTGTTGGTGAGGATATGGAGAAAAAGGAAGCTTCTTGCAGTGTTGGTAGGAAGGCAAACTGGTGCAGCCACTGTGGAAAACAGTATGGAGGTTCCTCAAAAAGTTAAAAATAGAACTACCACGTGATCCAGTAATTCTACTACTAGGCATTTATCCAAAGAATACAAAAACACAAATTTGGAAAGATATTTGCACCCCTATGTTTACTGCAGTGTTATTTACAATAGCCAAGATATGGAAGCAGCCCAAATGTCCACTGATTGATGAATGGGTAAAAATAGATAGATACACACACACACACACACATATACATGTATGTATATTACTCAGCTATAAAAAAGAATGAAATCGGGCACCTGGGTGGCTCAGTCTGTTAAGCAACTGCCTTCAGCTCAGGTCATGCCAGGGTCCTGGGATGGAGTCCCATGTCAGGCTCCCTGCTCAGGGGAGAGTCTGCTTCTCCCTCTCCTTCTTCCTCTCCCCCCTGGCTTGTGCTCTCTCTCTCACTCACTCACTCTCTCTCTCAAATAAATAAATAAAGTCTTAAAAAAAAGAATGAAATCTTGTCAGAGAGCTGAAGAGTATAATGCTAAGTGAAATAAGTCAGTCAGAGAGACAAATACCATATGATTGCACTCATATGTGAAATTTAAGAGACAAAACAAATGAACAAAGAAAAAGAGACAAACCAAAAAAGAGTCTTAACTATAGAGAACAAAGGGAAGGTGGGTAGAGGGGTGGGTGAAATAGGCAAAGAGGATTAAGAGTACACTTACTGTGATGAGCACTGAATAATGTACAGAATTGCTGAATCACTATATTGTACATCTGAAATTAATATAACATTGTACATTAATTATACTGGAATTTAAAAAAATAAAATTTTAAAAATCTTTTTTAATTTTAAAATGAAGATAGATTGATATCATACACAGACGAGTGAGAAAAAAGAGCTGCATTCCAATTATCCCATTACGACCATAGATTGGTGGATATGCAAAATTTTAGAAAAATACATCTGATTTAAGGAAAGATTTCCAACAACAAATGAATGTGAACAGAGTAATCAAGATAAGAGCCTATGAAGAAGAGAGGAAAAGAGTAATGTGCAATAAATCGTCCAGTAACTATCCTTTAAATACAGTTAAATTTAAATTAATAATGATAAACTGAGGATATGGAAAATAAAGAAAAACAAGGAGCACTGAAAAAGAAGAGACACAATGCCAGAGATATTTTAACAACAGTTGTGAACAGAAAGCACTAAAGGTGCTCAGCAATTCCTCGTAGCTGGTGGTTGAGATAGGAAAGAAGTAAAGGCATTATAAATAGGACTAGAGGAGGCTGGCTACAGAGCAAGGATGACAAATGATTCTAAAGATCTCATCGTACTGGGAAGAACAGTGAGGAAAGTGAGCATTCTGGTGGGAGAAAGATTGGTTATCATGTTTCAAATAATAGAAGAGAAATAGATGTCTAATTATAAGTGCTGAAAATGGAAAAGTAGAGTGGCATTTACAAATTAATCAGGGGAAAAGAAACAGTAAACACCCAAGTAAAAATAAATCATAAGAATGATAGAAGAGGGGCGCCTGGGTGGCTCAGTTGGTTAAGCGACCGCCTTCGGCTCAGGTCATGATCCTGGAGTCCCTGGATCGAGTCCCGCATCGGGCTCCCTGCTCAGCAAGGAGCCTGCTTCTGCCTCTAACCCTCCCCCCTCTCATGGACTCTCTCTCTCTCTCTCATTCTCGCTCTCTCAAATAAATAAATAAATCTTTAAAAAAAAAAAAAGAATGATAGAAGAGATATCAAGAATATTGGTCAAGACATAATGCTCCTACAAATACTGGGGCCCCTGGTGGCTCAGTCGGTTAAGCAGCTGCCTTCCACTCAGGTCATGATCCCAGGGTCCTGGGATAGAGCCCCACATCGGGCTCCCTGCTGCGGAGGGGGGCAACTGCTTCTCCCTCTCCCTCTGCTGCTCCCCCGCCCCAGCTTGTGCTCTCTCACTCCCACTCTTTCTCAAATAAATAAATAAATAAATAGAATCTTAAAAAAAATACTCCTACAAATACTATCAAGAAAGACACTCAGCCAGATTCAGTTGAAAAAAAACCTGGCTGCAGGATGTTGATAAGAAAAAAACTAGAAAACAGGTAAAGAGAGGCTGAAAATAAAAGGAGAGGCAGAAAGACACCAGAAAAATATAAATTAAGTAAAACAGGGGCAGGACAGTCAATATTACTATTAGGAAAGATTAAAGTTAAAAGTGATACAGTGGTAGGTTATGTGTCCATATGTAGATACAGATATAAATATACATACAGGGGCACCTGGGTGGCTCAGTCAGTTAAGCGGCTGCCTTTGGCTCAGGTCTGGATCCCAGGCTCCTGGGATCCAGCCCCAGGTCTGACTCCCTGCTCAGGGGGAACGAGTTTCTCCCTCTCCCTTTGCCTCTCTGCCTACTTGTACTCTCTATCTCTCTGTCAAATAAATGAATAAAATATTTAAATAAATAAATATACAGACAGACAGAGACATACACAAATTCTTACTTGTAAAAAAAATGTCCAATGGGAAAAATGTCAAAGGGTAGAAGTTGAAATTTTCACAAAGCAGCAAAGGGAAACAGACTACAAACATTAAGCAGTGTTTAAACTCTACTAGTCAGGGAAATACAAAGTAAACTATCAACAAAACATCAATTCACTCCCATCAGATTTACAAAAGGTAAACAGAACAATAGCACATTTCTATCAGGGATCTATGAAAACAGGTTTTTGGTTTTGCAGTTTTTTTTCCTAACAGAATGAGTAGAAATGTGAACCACTACAACTTTTCTTGAAATCTGTCCGGCAAATCTCTTAAAACCTGAAATAGCCTTTGATCCTGCAATCCTACTTCTGGGAATCTCTCTGTAGAAAGAAGAGTATTAGAAGGTAAGGATATATGTACACAAATGTTTATCATCACATCACATGTTAAGGCCAAGAAAGTTAATAAAGGAATGGTGCATTAAATATAGTATATCCACACCATGGAATATTATACAGTTATTTTATTTTTGTTTTTTAAAAAGATTTTATTTATTTGACAGAGAGAGAGAGTGAGTGAGCACAAGCAGGGGGAGTGGTAGGCAAAGGGAGAGGGAGAAGCAGGCTCCCCTGCTGAGCAAGGAACCCAATGCGGGGCTTGATCTCAGGATCATGACCTGAGCCCAAGGCAGACGCTTAACTGACTGAGCCACCCAGGCGCCCCTTAAAGTATAAATTAAAGCTGTACTCATCTTGGCTTTCTTTCAAGGTAGTATTGTTAATTGAGAAAGGCAAAAAGCAGAAAAGTGTGCAAAATTCCATCCCACTAAAACACATGAACATTTAATCCTGTAAGTATGTGTACAAATATGATTATATGTATGATTATGCAAGCACGGATGAATTAGAAATAACAAAGAAACAAACAAAAGAACTTTGAATCCAGAGAATTAGATGGACATAACCCACACAGGCAGCTTCCCAGAACCTACAGGGGAGAAGCATCTAGAATAATCGCTTAGGTCAGGTCATTTGCAATGTTAAAAACGTGTGTGTTTGGGCTGGGGGTGGTAGGGGTGGTGGTGGTGAAGCTCCCAAAGAGAAAGAAATCTAGAAGCAATCTCTCAGACTTTTTAAGTACCGGGTAAAAATAGCAGAATCAACTTGTTTTTGCTTTACAACAGCAACAAAGAATAAGATTTTGAATTTCAAATTTGTGGGATGTAAGGGCATTTGCATCTGGGTCAGTGGTTCTTATCTTGGGTGATTTTGCCCCCAAGGTACATTTGGCAAGGTCTGGAGACATTTTTGATTGTGACTACTGGAAGGTGGGGAGTGTTAACTGGTATCTAGTGGGTAGAGGCCATGGATGCTGCAAACATCCTACAAAACAGGACAGTCCCCCAAAATAACAAATTTTTTGACCCACCATGTCAGTAGTTCCAAAGTTGAGAAACCTTCCTAGAATGACCAACTATCCTGGTCTGCCCAGGACTCTAGAGTTTCTCAGAACTGAGGATTTTCAGCTCAAAAACCAGAGAAGTCCCAGGTTACTGCAAATAAAAATGACAGGCAAAATAAGATACACTTTTGGACACTCAAGATACTGATCTAAGTTGGACTCATCTCTATCTCTACAGATTGCTTCACAGCTCCCTTAAAGTAAATTTGGAGCTACAAATATAAAGAGTTTTACTCCATTTAGAGAAAAATTTTCTTCTCAAATAAAAGCTGAAATCAGGACAATGTCCTTATAATTTTTTTACATGGTAAATGGTCATAGAGACTAATCCATAAAGAAGTATACATTTGTCAAAATAAAAACTATATATTTAAAAAGTGGGGTTTTACTGTTTGTAAATTATACGTCAATAAACCTGACTTTATAAAACGGAAGTCTTCTCTATATTTTTAAAGTAAGTAATCCTAATTTACAAATTAATTCTTAGGTCTAATGTAGGTTTATTTTTTTAACAGATATATATAAGATAACTTGCCAAAACCTAAGAAATAAAATTATGGTTTAGAAATATTCTGTTTCTTATGGAAGATGTTTCTATGCTATAAGTAACATTTAATACTGACTCTGAAGTGTGACAACTTTATAGATGCAGTAACTCAGTGGTCTCCTTATGTGCTCCGAGAGTCTGTTGGTGGATTTATCTTCAGAATAACAATAAAATAGATGTAACAATTACAGACAGCTATTTCTACTTATATCACCTTCTTAAAAGCAAGCAAACATTTTCTAGATGCCCCCCACATAACTTCCCTTCTAATCTTATTGCCAGAATTAGGTCATATGCTCATTTTTTAATTGTGGTTAAAAAAAATGCATACAGGCAAAAGACAAGGGTGCCCATTCTCAACATTCCTATTGAATTAACATGGTACTGGAAGTCCTAGCTAGAGCAATCAGGCAAGAAAAAGAAATACAATGTATTAGAATTGGAAAGGGAGAAGTAAAATTGTCTCTATTTGTAGATGACATGATTTTATATATATAAGATCCTAAAGACTCAACCAAAAAAACTGTTAGATCTAAGCAATGAATTCGGTAAAGTTGCATGATACAAAATTAACATACAAAAGTCAGTAGCATTTCTGTACACTAACAACAGATTTTCTTAAAAAATAAATAAATCTATACCATTTGCAATAGCATCGAAAAAATAAAACACTTAGGATAAATTTAACTACAGAGGTGAAAGATATCTACTCTGAAGACAAAACATTGATGGAGGAAATTGAAGGAGACACAAATAAATGGGAAAGAATCCCATGTTCATGGATTGGAAGAATCAATGCTGTTAAAATGTCAATATTATCAAAATCCATGTGTAGATTCAATGCAATCCCTATCAAGACTCCACTGGCATTTTTTAGTAGAAAAAACACTCCTAAAATTTATACAGAACCACAAAAGACCCTGAATAGCCAAAGAAATCCTGAGAAAGAAGAACAAAGCAGGAAGCATCACACTTCCTGATTTCAAGCTGTACTATGAAGCTTTAATCATCAAAACAGTATGGTGCTGGTATAAAACAGACAAATGGACCAATGGAACAGAAATAAACCCAGGCATATACTAGTCAACTAATATTTGACAAGGGAGCCAAGAATACTCAAAGGAGAAAAGATTGTCTCTTCAATAAATAGTGCTGAGATGATTGTATATTCACATGTAACAGAATGAAACTGGATCCAGATCTTACACTATTCACAAAAATTAATTCAAAATGGATTAAAGATTTACATGTAGAGAACTGAGACCTTGAAACTCTTAGAAGAAAACACTGGAATAAAGCCCCTGACATGGGCTTTGGTAATGAATTTTTGGATATGACACCTAAAACAGAAGCAACACAAATAAAAAATAAAAAGTAGGACCATAACAAACTAGAAAGCTTCTGGGCGGGGGGGTGGAGGCATGGAGGAGTGGGTGGCAAATCAACAAAAAGACAACCTACAGCACAGGTATGGTTCATGACTCATCACCTACAGTGTGCCAGGAAAGCATTAAACACTTTTCATGCAAGCACTAAAACATTAATGATGGAAACTTTATTATCCCTTGAAATGACTTACATAGTTACATGATTAATTGAGCTCTTATTCTGGGCAGTTAGAGAAAAAGGGTGTCTTTTATTCCCAAAGAATAAAAGATCCTAGTCTTCATATTTTTTCCCCAACAATCTTAGGAAAATGGAGATAGTATTTATTGGCACCCCATGTTGCTATCAAACAATCATTTCCACGTTTTTTGAGATCTGAGTTCTGTCTAAGGCAGAGGTCTTTAAATCATGAGGTAACACACCCAGATTAGAGTTAAAAGAAAATTGAGACCTTAATCCGGCAAATGTTATTGCTCATTTCTTCCTGATACGTTAGACGTGGGCTTAATCCAACTGCAGGAAATGGGGAAACAAGTACATTTACTGAGCTAGAGTGTTTCTTTCACCCCTTATCTGAGCAAAGAAGTACCCCCTGGATGCTCTATGGAGTACTTTATTTTCTTATTAAAGTATAGTTGACACACAATGTTACATTAGTTTCAGGTGTACAACACAGCAACTGGAGCACTCTATGCATTATGCTGCGCTCACCACAAGCGTAGCTAAACACTATTACAGTACCATTGTCCCGTTCCCTATGCTGTGCCTTTCATCCCTGTGATATATTCATTCCATAACTGGAATCTACACACGTACTTTATATTACATTTTTTCCAGAAACAAAGAGAGAGTCCACACTGCCTTTTGGCTTGAAAACAGAATAAAGATGCATTGGGGAGGGTATACCACAAGAGAACGAGATCCTCTCTGAGAAGCATTTTCAGATAATGCCACAACTTTACTTGGAAAGAGTAAAATCGGGCTAGGGTTGGCCTACAAGATCTTGGGCCAGTCCTTTACCTTTTCCCACCTTCTCCTACCCCTTCATCTTTTTCATGAAACAGCATGGTTAGAGATGATGACGGCAAAGGTACCTGTGATTGCGGTGACTTGCCAAAATGACAATGACCCATATTATCTACAAACCTCGCATAGCTCTCTCCCTAACCCATGTTGCTGCCACTCGCCTCAACCATTGTGGTATGGCTGCCTAATTCCCACAATCTTTTTCTAGCACTTAGTAAATTAAGCCCAGTAACAGTATCCTAGTTCCCCACACTGCCCATAGCAGTTAGGAACCCCTCTCCTTAAAGAAAAAAAAAATACATATATATATCTAGAGAGAGAGCATGAGCAGGGGGTGGGGCACAGGGAGAGGGAGAGAGAATCCCAAGCAGACTCTCCGCTGAGTGCAGAGCCCAACTCAGGGTTCCAGAGATCACGACCTGACCTGAACCGAAATCAAGAGTCGGTAGCTCAATGGACCGAGCCACCCAGGTGCCTCAGGAACCCCTCTTCTAACTATATAGCTTGGGTGTTCTGTTGCTGAGTTTCTCTAAATAGCTGGGGGTTGCAGTGTCCATATCTAGGACTCTGTGATATGAAGGTATAAGGATGAGTTCTTATTCCACTGAGGTTTTTATTGGGTTCAAAATCAAAGTAGACACAAGGAACAGACTCGATTTCTCCAGGTTATATTTAGAAATGAAGGAAATAAGTAAGCATTACTCTGACGATTTGTGTGGTTGTGCCCAAGGCTGACACTTAGGACCTTTGGAGGGGTTTTCTACCTCTAAAAATTCTTTTCCTAGAGTCCCACCTCTACCCTAATTCCTCAGGAAGCAGTACAATGAGGGAAAAAATTGTGAGTTTGGTTTAATATCTTTGTAATTTTTCATATCTTAAAATGCCCATGATTTTGAGTTAGGTAGATCAGAGGTCAGAGACGTGATATGTAACCTTGGGAAAGTTACTTATGCCTCAATTTCCTTGTCCATAAAATGTGAGTAATTGCATCTCCTTTTGAAGGTGATGTTCTTTAAGTGCAATACCAGAAGGAAGTATCTAGTACAACATTTAGCAAGAACTTCAAAAAGTTGCTTATTTCTCCCTCCACTTTCACCCCTTCCTTTGGACTGAGTGTCAAAACCATGAAAGTAAATTGCCTGTATTCACTTCTATTTTTGTAGAGTTCCTATTGAATAATTTTTCCTGATTTCTGGGGGTATTTGACAATTCTCAGCCTATGAATAAAGGAACTCATGTTACATGTATAAACATTTAAAAGCTGGCTTTCCATCCAGTTTTGTCCTTGAACAGGCCCGCTAGCTACTACTACACAGGGTGAGACTGACAAGTTGGGGTTTCACAGTGTTCCTTTTGGACCTCTTGCTGGACTACAGGGAAGACTGAAGAAGCCATTTTATACATCGGATCCTATCCCAGCGAGGTCATCATTCCTCAGTGTGACTCTGCCACTGCTGCCCAAAGCCCTATCTTAAAAGCAGCAAATCATTTGCTAAGGTGCTATTCTCCCAGAGAAATAGCCAGAATCCTAGAGGGGTTCTTAGCAGTGGTTGGCAAACTACTACCCAAGGGCCAAATCTGGCCCACTTCCTGTTTTTGTATAACAGGAAGCTAAAAATGATATGTACATATTTTAAGAGTTCGAAAAAAATAAAATGAAGAATGTTTCATGATATATGAAATTCAAATTTCAGTGTCTATAAATGAAATTGCACTGAAACACACCCATTCATTTGTGTATTGTCTCTGGATGCTCACATGCTACAATGGCAGAAGTGAGCAGTTGCTACGGAGACTACATGGTCCACAAAGCCTAGTATGTTTGCTGTCCGGCCTTGACAAAGTTTGCTGTCCCCTAGTGTGGAGCACAGACTCCAGAGCCAAGATGGCCTGGCAGCCGAGCTCAGCTCTGTGTTCCTTCCACTTGGGCAAATTGTCTCATCTACTCTGTTTCCTCAACTGTATAATAAGGATGATAATACCATCTATTTCATGGGATTCCATGAGGATTAAGCAAATATATAAAGTGTTAGAAGAGGATCTGGCACATATTAAATATTATATGTGCCTGTTGTTATTATTAGTTGCCACAATTTTTTTCATAAATGAAAGGAGGAGCAGCTTACAAATTTGTTACAGTAATTTAAAGAATTTTAAGGATTTCACCTGCAGCACTCCATTTAATTCTTTAGCAGTAGAGTAGTAGGAAGAAGTCTAAAGATGACTAAAATGACAATTAGCATAGTTACTTATCCATAAAGCTCATCCTGCATACTTACAAATATTTTATATGCTATATGCTCTTTCAAACTTGAGTCTTGAGAGAGTTTACACTCAACTTTGAGTTCAGTCCTCCCGATCTATTCTTTCAAAGCAGAGGTCAAGTAACAGAATAGAGAGCCCCCAAATAAATCAATGCATATTCAATTAACTGATCTCCCATGAGAATGCCAAAAATACACAACTGAGAAAGGATGGTCTCTTCAACAAATGGTGTTGGGAAAACCAGACATCCCCACACAAAAGAATAAAATTGGACTCTTATCTTACAGTATACATAAAAATCAACTTCAAATGGATTAGACTTAATATAAGACTAAAACTATAAAACTCCTAGAAGAAAACAGGGGAAAATCTTCATGACATTGGTCTTGGCAATGACTTCATGGCTACGACACCAAAGGCAGAGGCAACAAAAACAAAAACAAGTAGGACTACAGCATACTAAAAAGCTTCGCACAGCAAAGGAAACAACATGGAATGGGAGAAAAAAATTGCAAACCATATACCTGATTAGGAGTTAGTCTGCAAAATATATAAGGAACTCCTACAACTCGATAGCAAAAAAATAATAACCCAATTTAAAAATGGGCTAAAGAGGCCAACAGAAACATGAAAAGATGCTCGACATCAGGCGCCTGGGTGGCTCAGTTGGTTAAGCGACTGCCTTCAGCTCAGGTCATGATCCCAGGGTCCTGGGATCGAGCCCCGCATCGGGCTCCCTGCTCTGCAGGGAGCCTGCTTCTCCCTCTCCCACTCCCCCTGCTTGTGTTCCCTCTCTCGCTGTGTCTCTCTCTGTCAAATAAATAAATAAAATCTTAAAAAAAAAAGATGCTCGACATCACTGATCATCAGGGAAATGCAAATCAAAACCACAATGAGTTATTACCTCACACCTATCATAATGGCTAAAATCAAATGGAAGAAACAGGAGCACCTGAGTGGTTAAGTGTCCAACTCTTGATTTTGGCTCAGCTCATGATCTCAGGGTCATGAGATGGAGCTCTGTGTTGGGCTCCATGCTTAAGATTCTCCCTCTCCCTCTGCCCTTCCTCCCCTGTTTGCGTGTATTCTCTCTCAAAACAAAAACACAAGAAACAAGTGTTAGTAAGGATGTGGAGAAAAAGGTACCCTCTTGCACTGTTGGTGGGAATGTAAACTGGTGCAGCCACTATGAAAAACAGTATGGAGTTTCCTCAAAAACTTAAAAATAGAATTACCATCTGATCCAATAACTCCACTACTGGGTATTTATCCAAAGAATACAAAAACACTAATTTGAAAAGATACTTGCACCCCTTTGTTTATTGCAGCATTATTTATGATAGCCAAATTATGGAAGCAACCCAAGTGTCCATAGAAGGATGAATGGATAAAGAAGAAGTGAGATATAGATATAGATATAGACATATCGTGGAATATTACTTAGCCATAAAATAAAATGAAATCTTGCCATTTGCAATGACATAGATGAAGCTACAGGGTATTATGCCAAGCAAAATAAATGAGTCAGAGAAAGACAAATACCATATGATTTCACTCATATGTGGAATTTAAGAAACAAAACAAACGAACAAAGAAAAAAAGAGACAAACCAAAAAACAGACTCTTAAGTATAGAGAACAAACTGATGTTTACCAGAGGGGAGGTGGGTGGGGGCATGGCTGAAATAGGTGAAGGTGATTAAGAGTACACTTAACCTGAGGAGCACTGAGTTATATATATATAGATTGCTAAATCACTATATTGTACACCTGACACTAATATAAACTAATTTAAGTATACTGGAATTAAAATTACAAAAACATTTAATGGGCTAAAGCATTAAATAAATATTTCTCCAAAGAAGATATACAAATGGCCAACAAGTATATGAAAAAATACTTAATGTTATTAATTATCAGGAAATACAAATCAAAACCACACTGAGTTATCACCTCACACCTGTCAGGGTTACTATTATAAAAACAACAACAACAAAAAAAACAACAGACAATAAATGTTGTAAGTATGTGGAAAAATTGGAATTCTTGCATATTGTTGGTGGGAATGCAAAATGGTATAGCCACCATGGAAAATAGTATAGAGGTTCCTCAATTAAATTAAATTTAAATTTGAAATAAAACTACTATATGATCCAGCAGTCCCACTTCTGGGCATATATGCAAAAGAACGGAAAATGAGATCTCAAAGAGCTATTTACACAGCCATGTTCATTGGAGCATTTTTCACAAAAACCAAGGTGCGGAAGCAACCCAAATGTCCATCTATGGATGAATGGATTAAAAATGTGGTATATACATACAATAGAACTGTATCCAGATTTAAGAAGGAAGTCTTGTCACATGCTACAACATGGATAAATTTCAAGGACATTATGCCAAGTGAAATAAGTCAATCACACAAAGACAAATACTGCACTATTGTAATTATATGACGTATCTGAAGTAATCAAGCTCATAGAAACACAAGTAGAATACTGGTTGCTAGGGGCTGGAGGTTAGGAGTAAATGGAGAGTAGTTGTTCAAGGGTATGTATAGATTTTCAGTCACACAAGATAAAAAGTCCTAGAGACCTGTTGTACCACACTGTGCATACAGTCAACAATATCATATTGTACTCTTAAAAATTTGTTAAGAGGGTAGACCTCATGTTCATTGTTCTTATCACAAAAAAAGAAAAAAATAAGTAGGGAAAAAAAAACAAAACCCACAGAGGCCAAAGGGCTCATAAAATGTCTAAAGCTACCTTGATAATTGCTTTGGTATTTGAAAACAATAATCTACTTTCTAATTAAAACATAAGACAGGTAATCTATAGCTTTTTGATATGTAACAACAGGGACTATTAAAATTGTTCTCACAATCCAGGACTTTCATTTTTGGAGTCTGATTATCCAAAATGAGGACTTGGAAGGGAGTTACGCATAAGAGAAAAACAATGACCTTAGTGGGAACACAGCCCAGGAACGTGGAACAGAGGAACCGTGTCCCCCACCGTGAACAAGCGCATCACCACACTCTGCAGGTGCTCCAATATTTGTTAGATGTTGATGACTTTCAATTTTACTGTGCAACCGCCATAGCAAATACCGTGAATGTTGCTCCTCAGTGCATTTCTTAAAACGGATAAATTTCAGGAACAAACATCCTTTATGACTGAAATGACATGAAACAAAACCAAACGAAAATCTCACACCTGAATTGCTCTCATCAGACTGTTCAACCAGGTGAAAAAGAAAAATGAAGAGAACCATATTCTGAATCTACCTAAGGGAATAGTTCTAACCTCTCACTTTCCTGAATACTGAGCAGCACATTCTTAGCAATGAACTTATCTCGTGTAAAAAGGAGCCGAGTAATTTTGGAGAGAGCGATGGTTTCGCCTGAATCATCGAGATAATTCAAACAACTCATTTTCTAAGAACCTGGGCGGGGTTGCCCTGCCAGGAAATGCCCTCTGTCCTCCCCAGGCCACATCACGCCCAGCTTAACCAGGAGTTGACCGTGTCCCCTAGCGAGGAAACACCCGGTGAAATATGCAACCGCAAGCCAAACGCTCTTTTGCACACAGTTCCTGAAGTTTATTCCTGTTTTCCAAGGGCGTTTTCATATTTTTGATTTTTCAACGTCTCCTTCCCTCAAAGGCATCTAAGAGCGGCCCTACTGCATTCAGCCCCCTTCCTCACAAAACCGCACCCAACTTAGAGCCGGGCGGCCCAGACTAGTAAAGTTGTTTAAAATGTTTAAAAGTATCAGAATAGAGCGGAGTAGGAAGCAATAAAGAATCCCCGGGGCACCGTACCGGTGTTGGAATGTGCCATTCGTGTCGCGGGGAGGAAAGTCACCGCTGAGCACTGCGTCGCAGGTCCCAGGCGCTTGCGGCAGCCGGGCTTGCGCACGACCTGAGCCCAGAAGGCGCAGAGGCACGCCGAGCGCACGCAGGAGGCCGGGGCCCGAGCGCAGCGCGGTGCGGGGGGCGACTCGGGCGCGCGTCCCCCGCCGCCCGCGTGGTGTGCTCCGGGGCGGCCCCGGCGGGAGGGCGGCGGTGGCGGCGACGGCGCAGTCTGCACTATGGCGTACCCGGGGCACCCTGGCGCCGGCGGCGGGTACTACCCAGGCGGGGTAAGTGCAGCCCGCGCGGGCTCGCGGCCCGGGCGCGACCCTGGGACACCGAGGACGCCGAGAGGCCACACTGGGCCGCTCCGCCGGGGCGGCTCCCCGGGCGCCTCCCTCCCCCGGCTTCTCCCTGCCCGCTGCCTCGCCCCTGGCCCCTGCCCTTCGGCCTCATCCTGGGGTTCCCTCTTCTCAGTCCCTTCGCCCTGCGGGTGGCTGCGTGGGGCCAAAGCGCGGGTGGGTTTTGATCCGAGAAGCCCACCCTGTGGCTGGGATGCGCGGCGTGAAAATGTGCGAATTGGGGATTGGCTTCCTCCCCCTCCCGGTTTCCCCTGAGAGCAACAGCCATTTTAATCTCTAATGGTCCGGAGATCCACCTCCCCTCTTTAAAAGCAAGTGAGAGGAAAAAAAAAAAAGTCGGGAAAGACCGCGGGGGTAGGGATGGGGGGGGAAGCCCTCCGGGAGGAAGACCACCTCTCCAGGAGCCTGGGATACGCGTCGTCGTGGGAACTGTTTCCGAGACGGAATGTTCCTTTTGCGCGCCTCCCCGCCCAGGTGCTCGCCGCCGCATAGTCCAACCGAGACACCTAAGCCCGGCCTGGGCTACACCTGTCTCAGAACGCTTTGAAAAATACCATAAATGCTGTGAAGTAAAAGGAAAACAATTCTGAGCCCTGCGCTTAAGTTGCTTCACTTATGTAGATGTCACTTTCAGGACAACTCATTTTGGTCCAAGCTGCTAGTTTTTTCTAAATTCTGCTGAGGTGGGAATGGAAGAGAAGGGGAGGAATGATTGCAGTTAAAGCGTGCCCGGTGGTGGGGAGGTGAACCATCCGTGTGAAGGGCGGGCAGTTGCCTGGCTTTGCACAAAAGCATGCAGTGGTGAAAGAATAAAACTGGATTCAGCGGAATGATGCTTTTGTGTTTGTTTTACAGTATGGAGGGGCCCCCGGAGGACCTACTTTTCCCGGACAGACTCAGGATCCGCTCTATGGTTACTTTGCTGCTGTAGCTGGACAGGTTAGCTTTTCCCCTTAATATTAAAGAATTGTCAGAGTCTACGTTTGTATTAGCTACTGTTAGAGTGGGATGGAAAAAAGAACTTTTCCTCTGGAAAAAAATGCCTTTGTTTCTGTAAATGAAAAAGGAGAGAAGGAAATGTATAGTCATTTATTTATTTCTGAATATTCAGAACAAATTAGGACTGTTACCTGTATTTATGTAGGTTCACTTCAAAACTAAATTTGTGATTGAATTAGGGTCTGGTTAAATAAGAATGGGGGGCTGTAAATATACTGTGAAGATCTGTAAAGTAGAAAGATGTTTTTAGAACTATGAATTGTCAGGGTCCTTGGTGGTTTCCAGAGAAGAAATTCCAGGTCTGGTGAACACCTAAACCTTTGTTTGTACTACTTAAAGACACATACCAGTAATTATGTAGTCAGATTCTAATGGACACTTTCTTTGGGTTGAATCTGATTGTTAATCAGTTACCCCCTAGGAAATAGGTACTTATGTTAAAAACTTACCAGCTTCATAATAAGAAAGTTACTGCTCCTTTAGTATCAGGAAGTTAATCTTGTGGACAGTTTAGTTTCTCTTTGATGCTGATGCTGTTCTGGGTCAGCTCTTCATGTCCTTATAAGGTGTGGTGGCCTGCTGACCGAGAGAGAATGAAGGTTCCCTCCCTCTGGAGAACTTTCAGTTCTCCACCTTGAGTTGTAAGACAGGTGGTGGTGTACATTGGTGTACATGGTAAATCCACTGCTGGTATGACCCATTCCAGAAGCGATGTTTGCCCTTATGAATTCGAGTTAGCTTTGTATTGAACAAAAGCAAGAAATAACACAATCTTCATGTGAAGATGTTGTCCACTATTATGGGATAAAAACCCAAGACCACCTTTCAGAATAGCATTCTAAGAAATGTAGTTCAAGAAATTGAGTGGAAAATTGAGTCTAAAACTGAAAGAGCTTCCCTTTAAGTATCTGCTTCATCTGTGAATGATCTGTATCTTTGAAACCACAAGACAGGGCAAAGCTCAAGACTTGAGTTCTTAGATTGCCTTTTCTCCCGCCCTGTAAGTGACCCCACCTGCTTAGCTTGCAGCGTCCCGGCCTACATCAGCATATCCATTGTCTTTCAAATTATTGATCCTGCTCCTCACTTAGAATTGAGGATTTGGGTATTTTATTTTTAAATCCCTAAAAATAACATCTATCTGGTTCTGAACTTGGTCAGCCAATAAATAGGCCCTGGGAACCTGTATCTTCCAGATATAATTGTGGTTCTGGAAAAACCATTCACCACAGGTGATCACGAAGGCCTCTCTTTGTTTCATCCAAGCGTATTATTTACGAATGTCAGCTCTGTACCCTGTTCTGCCCTCCCTCCCCCCCCCCCAACAACCAAAAGCTAGAAAGAGGAATAAGACTTTAAGCAACTATATAAATAATTTTAAGTGCTTAACGGGCAGTTTCCTAGCTCAGACTAAAAGAAGAGTAAGTTCAAGACAGAAACTAGTTTTATTCATACATTAAAAAATATGTATCATTGAAGAAACTGAATTCACCTCAGTGTTTTATTGAAAAGAGGAACCTTGTACTTGAAAATTTAATGCCAAATCTAATCGAGGAATTTAGAGGAAAGGATGAAAGATACTGGTAATACTAAAGTATAGGTGTAAGCGGCTTTCCGACTTTGTGAATTCTTATGTAATAATTATTTAAAATAGAGTCTGAGGGCGCCTGGGTGGCTCAGTCGTTAAGCGACTGCCTTCGGCTCAGGTCATGATCCTAGAGTCCCGGGATCGAGTCCCGCATCAGGCTCCCTGCTCAGCAGGGAGTCTGCTTCTCCCTCTGACCCTCCCCCCCTCTCATGGGCTCTCTCTCATTCTCTCTCTCTCAAATAAATAAATAAGAATCTTTTAAAAAAATTTAAAAAAAATAATAATAAAAAATAAATAAAATAGAGTCTGAAATTGAATGCCGACTTTACTTAGGTATCGAGAAATGTATTTTTTGTTTATGGCCCTAATTATGCATTTGTGGAAGAGGACTTAACGATTTGTTTTTCTTTCATTAAATTATTTTTGAAAGTAGAACTGGGAAAGGAATACCTGTTTTTGGAAGGCATTCCTTTTAAAAAAAAAAGTCTCATGCATGAAAATGTTCATTTTCTTTGTCATTATTGCTGAAATAATATACTGAAAGCAAACAAAAAACTAGAAGGTACAAAGCACTATTATGATTCCTCTTCCCTTTATTTCCCCCCCCCAAAAGGATGGGCAAATAGATGCTGATGAATTGCAGAGATGCCTGACCCAGTCAGGCATTGCTGGAGGATACAAACGTGAGTTGACAGTCTCAGAATTTCTCTAGAAGTACTCTTGTGTTTCATATTTTAACTGTTACTTAGGATGATAACCTTCAAGGACACTGCGCTTTTCTGATCTAGCAAAAATTAGAATTTCCAAAGCTAATTTCGGTTGTTTATTATTACAAGATGTTAACTTGAAAACAGTTGTTAATAAGTCACGCCACACTACCTGCCTGCCAGTTGAGTGGGTCTCTTGGATTGGGAACGCGTGGAAGCCATGAGATAGTCTCTGTGGCCTCCCTCACAGAGAACAAGGTAAGGTGCTGAAATGAAATCCGCCAGGTCAGGTGTCATCAATGACAGGAGCTGACATTTACGGCTATTTGCCAAAAGTTGACTCTGTCCTGAGCCTCCTGGCATTTAGGGTTTTGGGTGGCTGGTCCTGTGCAGCTGGTCCCTGAGGAACCTGCCCTGCATGCCTAGTTCTGAGTGTTTGGTCCTCACCCCCTTCCCCGCAGTGGCTGGTCCCCACCCCTGGTCCTCAGGGAGCCACTTTGCACTCCTGCTCTCTAAGTATGCTGCTGGCAACGTGAATGCTTGTCGTGACACCCCCCAGGGCTTGCTTCATTTCTCTTTCCACTTCAGAGAACGTGTGCAGGCTAAGTTGGAAGTACCCTTCCTAATTTCCAAACTCTTTGCACTAGTCTTCCTTCTCCTTTCCTCCTCAGTTCCTCACAGCCTAGATCTGCTGCACTTACATCACCTTCCTGCCTTTTGAAAGAGCTCTTTGCCCTGAGTTGCAGAGGTGCTGCATTCGGACGGGACTTCTCATGGTCCCACACACTACCACATGCTGCTTTTCAAATCAGATCTTGACCATGACAAACACGCAAGGTAGAGAATAGTGTTTTGACTTGCCAACTTAGCCAGTGGTTAATTGAGACAGAACATCACCTCAAAGCCTTAGCTGTTGGTAAACTGTGGATTAAAATGCTCAAACCAGAAGTCACACCTGAAGATTTATAGTGGCATTTTTTAACTGTTTGACATGGCTTATTTACTAGATGGCTCTCTTTTTAAACTATTTGCATTTATATTTCAATCATCCTTTCTTTTATGTGACTTCAATATCCTATTAATATTTCCTAGTTGGAGAAATTAATATGAAAGAGGAACTTTGCATTTCTCATTTAATTTGGTCCTTTAAAAAAGAAGCACTTTCTAGATAGGGGATTTTTTTTTTTTTCCTGCTGTAGGAAATACATTTAAATTGTTCATTGTTAACCTCAAGCAGTTGGGGCTAGTGAACAAAGAATTCTGGTTTAATAGCAGGGTTTATGAAAATTAGCTATGTCCCAACATAAACTATTATTTTGTACCCTTTTGATAGAAGAGGTGTGGCAGGTTTTAAAATCTGACTAACAAATGGGTTGTATATCCTTGGAGAATAGTCCTTTTAAACATTTCATATGAGGAAATCATGGTTAGTGATGGTCTTAGATCACTGAGTTCTAGGGAACACATTTCCTGAGTCATCAGAACCATGGGATTGAATTTATTTGCTTATTGTCATCTGGTTGTGGAGGCTGTAATGAACCACAAAACCATCCTGCTTGTGAGGAGTCACGGTGAGTTTTATGATACAGAAGTTACACAACCATTGGTGTTTTTTAAACCCAGCTTCCAAACCAAAAAGCACAGATGGAGGTGAGGTGAGGGGCAGAGGGATATTCCAACCTAGTACCTACAGGCAGCTTCTCCAGGTTAAAAGGAAGCAGTCATACCCAGAGGTGGAGTTGATAGGAGAAGTTGCTCTAGTCTGTAAGAAAGTAATTCAGCTTCTTTTTTTCCCTTGAGTGTAGTTGTTACTCTGTGGTAAGGTTGAGAGAAACAACTGAAGGTAGGGTTTTCCTGCTGGGTCCATTACACTGTGGATTTCTACTAGAAGAAAAGATGTATCAGGGTGCCTGGGTGGCTCAGTCGGTTAAGCGTCTGCCTTCGGCTCAGGTCATGGTCCCGGGGTCCTGGGATCAAGCCCCATGTTAGGCTCCCTGTTCTGTGGGAAGCCTGCTTCTCCCTCTCCCACTCCCCCTGCTTGTGTTCCCTCTCTCGCTGTCTCTCTGTCAAATAAATAAAATCTTTAAAAAAAAAAAAAATGAAAAGATGTATGAGCATTCTAGTAGAATGAACAGGAGAAGGGAGAGAGTAAAAGTAAAATCAGCGCAAAGATTCTTCTAAAATTATTTAAAATAGAATTAGCATTAATAAAAGCTATTTCTGGGGGAAAAAAATTCAGCTAAAATTGAGCAAGAGTTTTCCCTATCCAAACTTACTAGACATCAGTGTTCTAGTTCATCAGAACTGTCTGGAATAGTGAATTTTCTGTTCATTCACTTTTGTTCACTGCGCATCTCATTCCCTCTCTTAAATCCTTCTCACAGAAGATGACCAGATTCCTGGGCTTCCTGGCACCACTGGATGTGGTGCCGTGCATAGCCCTGGGACACAGGGCAGGTGTTTGCTTCATGGCCCCTCAAAACCCTTGATTTAAAGTCAAACACAGGTGGGTCTGCCTAGTGTCTGTCAGGCCCTCCCGAGCACTGATTCTTCAACTTCAGTGGCATCAGCATCACTGGATTGCTGAGCCCTGTCCTAGAATTTTTCATTCAGAAGGTGTGAGGTAAGACCTGAGAATTTGCATCTCTGACAAGCTTCCAGATGATGGTGGTCCCAATTGACTAGCTTGTTTGTATGTGAATATAAATCACCTGGGGATCGTATTAAAATGCAGATTCTGATTTTGTTGGTTAAGGGCTGAGATTATGCAGCTCTAAAAGCTCCTAGATGATATTAACATGGCTGGTCCAGGAATCACACTTTGGGAAGCATCCTTGGCTGCTCACTGGAATCATTTGAGAAGCTTTAAAAAAACAGTCATGCCTGGGTTCCAGGCTCAGATATTTTGATTGAATTGTTCTGTGATGATGATGACTATATGTAACACTGTGTTGTGTACTTGAAAATGGCTACGAGAGTCGATCTTAAAAGTTCTCATCACACACGTGAAAAAGTTAACTGTGTGGGGTGATGGATGTTTTAACCAACCTAATTGTGGTTATCATTTTGCAGTATATATGTATATCAAATCATTACATTGTATACCTTAAACTTACGCAATGTTATCTGTCAATTATAGCTCAGTAAAGCGGGGGGAAAAAAAAAATTGTTCCGAGGTGCAGCCCCGGTTATCAGGATCTTTTAAAGCTTCTGGGTGATTCTGATAAGCATCCAGGGCTGAGAACCATTGGTCTGGATTAAAGAGACTTCATACCTCCACACAACTTAAAAGAATGAAGAATCAACCAACTCTTTCTCAAAAGTGTGGAAAAGTGTTGGCTCCTGTCACTTCAGAGAACTGTATCTGTGGATTAGATGGAGTCTGAAGGGCCAAAATAGAAATAGTTCCCTACCTTTTATCTAAGGTTCCAGGATATGCGAAACACAGGAATCTGTTAAAAGTGGAAAACCTATAGTTTGTAAGGTCTGGAGACATTACAGTACTAAGAGCTCAGATGTGTCTTAAATTCAGTTTGGTTGGAGATAAATATGAAGCTAGTAAGAGCTATAAAATTGTTAGTTCTGTGTGCCTTTTCACACACCTGCAGAATTTATGCCAGCTTCGCCCAGTGACCCTGGTCACTTCTGCCTTCTAGCCTTATATCTTCTTTGTATCTAAATATTTCCCCAGTCATCAGTTCCCATGAACACAATGCAAGATGCAAGGAATTCTTTATTTGGAATTTGCTAATGCTTAGGTAGATCATCAGTAGGCCCATTAACCAATAAGTATATTCTACTTTGGTTTTCTAAGTGAGCTATAGAAATTCCCTTGGAATACGCTTGAGCTGTACATAAACTCAAAAGGCTTCTGAACAGTGGCCACCCCTGAATTGGTCATCGTATCTTCCTCCAGAGTGCTCTTATTTAGCACAGTTCTGGCAAGCATATCTATCTGGTTTCATATATAAACTTACTGTATGTGAAAACAGGTCATAGGCTCTTCGAGGTAGGAGGTTACCATTCAGTGTGTGACATTTAAGGGGAAAGAAAGATACATGAACTATGTAATAGAATTAGCAAAACCAGCTATTTATAGCCTGTTAGGAGTAGGAACGAAGTAGCCCTATCTTCCGACTCACCATGGTGAATTGAATTCAGTATATTACAGTTTCAAAGGCAAGAAGATATATAAAACTTCAGGAAGATTATATTATAGAAAATGTTACATGTATCCAAGAACAGAGATAATGATGCGGTGAACTTCTATGCACCTGTCACCCAGCTTCACCAGTTAGCAGTGTGTTACCATTCTTAGTTCATCTGTAATCCTGTCCATTTTCTTTTGGAGCAAACTCTAGATATCTTAACATCCCCCCCCCCCAACTTCAAAACCATTATCTACCTAAAAATATTAACAGTACAATATAATACTTTTTAAAAAGATTTCTGTTAAAGTTGTTAAAATCAAATTGGGTTCTACAAGGAATCCTCTCTATCTGGAAAAAATCTTCAAAGCTCCATGTAATTTAGTTCCACATAAATTGAATAGCATATAAAAGTAGGAGTGTATAAATAGTTACTTTTCTAATTAATTTGAATATATGCAATGTAATGTGAATTTTTGAAACTTGTATTGATATGCATGTACTTTTCTTAACAGCTTTTAACCTGGAGACTTGTCGGCTTATGGTTTCAATGCTGGATGTATCCTTTACCTTGATTGCTGTCTGGAGGGTTTTTTCCTGATCAAAAAAAAAAAAAAAAAATTTTCTTCTTAAAAGAATTCATCTAAGAATTAATACCCAGTAAACACAAGGTGACAAATGACCACAAAAAAAGTTTTCTGAAATCATTAGCTTTTAAGATGTAACTTGGTGTGAAAAAGGAAGGGAGCTTAGTAAATCGAACATTGGTTATTCAAGAATTCATGGAAGCATCGAAGGAGGGCAAGTATAGAAATCAGGGTGGCAAGGAAGTTTTTTTGCCTTGTCGTCGTTTGCTCTGCATGATTCACACCTGACCTTCAAGCAATGGAATTTTTCACATCACAGTTGTTAGACTTGGTTTAGCTGGTGCTGACCCTGCACTGCCTTCCATCCCATCTCTTTTCCAAAAGTGAAAACCCTGGGTCTGGAAGGGCCTACCAAAAGGGAATGTTAGGGTGAAGACCCCCCAGCACCCAGCATCATAGCCCGGGGCCCCCAGAAAGTACAGCCCAGTTCCAGAAACGAGTGCTTTTCACTGGTTGCTCACCCGTGGCCACCTTCCTTCCTTGCAATCACATCACATCGCTTCTCTTCCCACAGTGAAAATACGTCCCCAGAGCTTTTTCTCCATAGGCCCTTTTCATTACATCACACTAAGAAGAACATACAACATTTTTTTTTTTTAAAGATTTTATTTATTTATTTGAGAGAGAGAATGAGATAGAGAGAGTATGAGAGGGGGGAGGGTCAGAGGGAGAAGCAGACTCCCCGCTGAGCAGGGAGCCCGATGCGGGACTCGATCCCAGGACTCCAGGATCATGACCTGAGCTGAAGGCAGTTGCTTAACCGACTGAGCCACCAGGCGCCCCTCAAAAGAGCCAGTCTTTTTTTTTTTTTTTTTTTTAAGATTTTATTTATTTGAGACAGCGAGAATGAGAGAGAGAGCATGAGATGGGGGAGGGTCAGAGGGAGAAGCAGACTCCCTGCCGAGCAGGGAGCCCAATGTGGGACTCGATCCCGGGACTCCAGGATCATGGCCTGAGCCGAAGGCAGTCGCTTAACCAACTGAGCCACCAGGCGCCCCGAACATAAAACATTTTTAACGTTTTTAGCCAAAAGAACATTAAATTCCTTTATCCTTCATCTTTGATTTATTCATTAGAAAATGTTGCCAAATAAAGAAGCTCTAATCCTTGATGACAGTTCAGAGAGATATGTCAGGCACAATGGGTTTCAATGAATTTAAAGAACTCTGGGCTGTGCTGAATGGCTGGAGACAGCACTTCATCAGTTTCGACAGCGACAGGAGCGGCACGGTGGACCCTCAGGAGCTGCAGAAGGCCCTCACCACAATGGGTGGGTACAGCCGACTCCAGCCACCTGGCCGTCGTTCTTTTTCATTTCTGAAACTGTTACCTGAAGGCAGTTTCTGTTGTCTAGAAGCAGTGTATATTCATAACCAAACACATACAATGCCTAGTGCATAGTCACAATTAAAATGAGTACTCCCAGGCTGAAAGAATTGTGATTATTTTTAATGGTCTTTTGTTATCCTTTAACTGTTTCCTTCCTCAGGCTTTCGATTGAGTCCCCAGGCTGTGAATTCAATTGCAAAACGCTACAGCACCAATGGCAAGATCACCTTCGACGACTATATCGCCTGCTGTGTCAAACTTCGAGCCCTGACAGGTGTGTTCTTCGAGGTGATGTCGACAGGGCCAGGAACACACAGTTCGTGTGACGTTTCATTTTCAGTGTTTCTGAACTTCTGTTGTCCGCGATTTCTCTTGCTTCCCCTAACTTCAGGGGCTTTCTAAACACTGCTATTAAACGTATCTAGCAGAATAATTGTGTTTTTTCAGAAATCCTTTCAGATTAGTGGTAAGTTGCTTTTAAAATAATCTTAACTAAATTTCACAAAAACGTTCCAAAACGTGATCACCTAATTTGTGCACTTTTGGTCAGAGTATGAGCAGTTCTGTGATTTCTCCCTAGAATGTAAACTATTTGAAGAGAGCGAAATTACTCATTTGTAGCTCTCTCTCCTAAGTCCTCCTGTTGGAAAGTAATTTAAAATGGTCATTTGTTTCAGAGGTATGGACTTCTTAGATGAGGGTATATGAGTAATCTCTATTTTCTATGCCCTCTTTTCTTTTTCTTTCTTTTGTATATTTTTCTTGTTCCATCCCTCTCTTTAGTCTTTTTCTGTCTCTTTCTTTTTTAAAGTAGGCTCCATGCTATGTGTGGAGCGAGGCTTGAACTCATGGCCCTGAGATCAAGAGTCAGACACTTAACCAACTGAGCCACCCAGGCGCCCCAATCTTTTACTCTTTTTAATACCTGGGTTTGTAATTTTTTTGCATCCTAACAAAAATATGAGGGCAGATTTTTTGTTGTTTTTATTTAAGTAAATCCTTTTCAGTAGCACAGAGCTCAGACAGGTGGAATATTTGATTACAGCCCATTTGCCATATTAGGGACTCTATCCATCCATTTCCTAATTAAACACTATCTGTGTGATAAAGAAGTTTGAAATTCTGTGTCTTCATTTCAACTTAGTAATGGCCTCAGAAGTCACATGGCTTTTACTGACTTTGGGATAAGGTGCTTTCTTCCAGTTCCACATTGAAAAAGACAGTTGGCTGACTTCTGCATTGGTGTATTACTTTGTTGTATATTAAATCTATTCACATTCATATAGTTGGCTTCTTTGCTGTGGGCTTTTGTTTATGTTGGCTGGTTTTACAAGTTTTACAACTCAGATGTTACTGTGGTTTGAACCCAATGCCAGAATAATTACCTGTTGTGATTTCAGGTGTTAAAAAATAACCATAAATTTTACTGTGGTGTTTTACAGATAGCTTTCGAAGACGGGATACTGCTCAGCAAGGTGTTGTGAATTTCCCATATGATGATGTAAGTCTCTGTAAATTCAGAACTGAGTAAGATGAATAAGATGTACACCAATTGGGGATTCCCTTTTGAAGTTAGCCATTAAGAGCATCTTAAAGCCATTACAACATCTTAAAGATGCTGTAATGAAGGATTAAATGATCAGGAGTTACCATTCAGAATTTATTAATTTCATTTATTACTAGTCTTATTCATAAACCACTGTTTGATTTGCATTGAAAGAGTTCAAAGCTGGTTCAAAGCCCAGCTGGTCCCACTTCCTGTCTGGGTCACGGAGGCAGGTTTCTTCATTGCTCCAAGACTGAGGAGAGGAAGTAGTAATGCCTTCTTCCCTGGGCTCTTGGGAGATGTCAGTCAGAAATGTCCTTGGAAAACACCATGCAGATGTTGTATCTGTTTTTGCCTTCGTTGAACAAATACCCCTGTCACTTACAAGTCCATTGAAAAGCTCAAAGCTGTACTTGACACACCCATGTTCTTCATTGAGGATGTAAGGCAGAGACTTCAGTCACAGTTTAAAACAGCGTATTTATTAAACCATCACACTAAATGAGATTGGACGAGGCCACATGACCAATGTGAATGTAGCCAGGTGCCATCTTGGATAGCCTTAGTTGGATATACACAAGAAAACTGGAGAGAGGTTCAGTTGTTTTTCTGTTCTTTGCTCAGCCATGGATTTTAAAAAACCACATTCAGAATGGAAAGCACCGTGATAACTGAATGCTCTAAAAGGTTTCTCTATTACAAACTGCAAGGGTGAACATATTTTCAGTTTGGCAGCTGCCACAGTTCTGATAATTTAAAAAGGCATGTGTGTAAATATGTTTATTTCTTCTGCTTAAAGGTGTGTTTTCATCCGTGTGCATTAGCGTGTCTGGTGACAGTCCCGGCCCTGTTTCCAAAGATGGAGAGGCGGCCTGTGCAGTGGAAAGTGCCTGGGCTTTGGCCTCCCACGGGGTTCCATGAGAGATTTTAAATGTCTTGATCCTCAGTTCCCCTTTACCTGAAAGGGATGATCAGCTTGGCTTTGTAGGAGTGCTGTGGGCATTAGCACACAGTGCCTCCCTGGGGTCAGAAGAATGACAAAATTGCTAGAAAAGCAGAGCCTATTGGGGCTTAGAGTGAAGCAAACATTTCACAGCAGAATACTAATGGCGTCTAAACCTGGGTTTCTGAATTGCCGAGAAAAGGTCATATATTCCGTTTCTGTGCATACATAGAGTTTCATGCTTAGGATTTATTTTAATAAAGCAGATTTTAAGGGAATAAACTGTTGAGGGTGCTCTGTGAGCGGTGGGATAATACTCTGGAGGCCCCCGTGTGATGGAACTGTTAGTTCTGAGTAGGAACCTTTCACCGTGGCCATTTCTCCAGTCTGAGATACTCAGAATTTAAATAATTCTTTATCCATTGAAGTAAGATCTGCTTTCTGTAAGAAGAGGAATGCACTGGGTTTTATATTAGACGGCTTCCCCTACAAAATGAACCTTTCCGCCCATCATGTACTCTGAATTTTAGAAAGGGATCTCTCGCGATCTGAAATTCAGATTAGAGAAACAAAACGTAAACAGCCTAAAAAAAAGCTACAATCTGTTGCGATGTTCCCCAGATAACGTGGACCTTTCTCTCTTTCAGTTCATTCAGTGTGTCATGAGTGTTTAAATCAAGAGGAAGCTGTATGAACAGAACCAACATTCCGACTGGAGTTCTCCTTTGCTCTTACCCTTTGCCTTCGGTAACGTGTGTAAACTTGCGGTGCCGTTTTTCCTTAATAGCTGTCATAAAGGTTTACTCCTTGCTGTACAATAGAAGTTTTTGGTATTGATAATAAACTCTTTGGGATTTTACAAATAGAAGGTCAGGTCTCTTAACACCATTTGGAACTTCCTTGAGACTTTGTCAGTGATGCTTATCTTCTGGCTAAGCCTCTTTTATGTAAATTTCGGTGTGCAAAATGTTTAAGTCACATGGTATATTTTTCACTGTAAGATTCGTAAAAATCTTCTCTTCATCAGACTACAGCTCCTGTCTCTTCCTAGAAGAGCTTTCATATGGTATTAAAAGCTTTATGCATGCAGTGTTCTTATCATGTAAATGATTTATACTCACTTGGATGCAGACAGAAACAAAAACCCATGGTAATCCACGTCAGGGTTCGCTTTAGCGGAAACTCAGCACCGGCATTTTCAGGCTTACACATTTTTGATGGCCACATCATTGTACAGGGAGCGTAAGTGATGATTTTCTCCTAATAACCCACTGATTCAGTTGTGTGGCAAATAGGATCTGTCGCCAAGTTCTTCTTTGTCATCATCCACCTAGACCTTTGTTAGCTCTACTTAAAAATCTTACAAATTACGAGCTTTGTGATGTAAAAAAGAAAACTGATTTTAAAAAAAAAAGAAAACCTAAGGGAATATAGGAAAATATTAACTATGGTCATTTTTGGCTTATGAGATTCCAGGTGACTGTAATTTCCTTTATGGTTTTCAGTACCTTCCAAGTTTTCTATGCTGTGTGCGCTTTCCTGTTAAAATCAGAAGATGATAATGTTTAAAATACTGATCTGTCCATTTCGATATGCCATGTGTTCACACTCACATTAAAAGATATTACACAGCAAAAGGACCGGACTGAGAGGACCACGATGTTGGTGCTGCCACCAGTGGGAGTCAGGGTCAGGAATTGCTTTTCTTCCTTCCTCCTACTCTTCCAAATACCCTCTGATAAACGTATTACACTTGGAGTGGAAGACTTTTTTTTTTTTTCCCTTACAATTTTTAAGCCATGTGCTTTTAAGATCTGGATTCTCATCCTGGCTGTGCCTCTTCCTGAATAATGTGATTTAATGATCTCAGATATTCTCAGCCTCAGCTTCCCCATCTTCGAGAAAGAGGTTAATGCTTACTTCATGGGGTAGTTCTCAATATGAAAAAACGTGTTGGTATAATAAGCACCAGTAATGTTTCTGTTTGTTAAATTTAAAACTGGCCTGGTTTGCTCTTTTTTGCAAGAGCGTAACAGATGAAACCGTGAAATTCGCCTCTTTTCTCCCTGCTAGCAGATTATGTGTCTTACTTCAGGACACAGTGTGAGCGTTACCATTCAGATGATCAGTTCGTTGTCAACCAATGAAAAAATAAAACATTTCTGAACATCTTCTGCCTCATTTCACTTGGTTATTTTTTTTCAAATATTGCTAAAATATATTCATAAGTATTCAACCTTAGCATTTCATTAGTATGCAACAATGGGCTACATTATCAGACCATGAGGCAGCCTGCTTTCTATTAGTGGTGACTCTGGGTTTCATTCCAGATACACTGTTTGTGAGGCCACAAAACTTGCTTGAGCCTGAGAGCTGTCCCACAAAGGGCCAGAGAGGACTCAGGACAAGGAGGGAGGGAACTCACCCTCAGAGTCCCAGCACCTGCTGTTGGCTTCCGACTCACCAGAATCCCATGAGGAAGTGACAGTTTAAGGAAATGGTAATCCCCTGGGTGACTAATGTGGTAAGGAAGAAGGCCCTTGCTAGCCCAATGTTATGGACCATATTTGAAATATCCCACCGCTTTGGTTAAGTCCCAAGGTATGCTGCTGCATCAGTCTTGGTTCTGAATTTGCTTTTGGATAAATGTTGAAGTATCAACAAAACTGTGTCCCTGGAAATATTCAATTAATTCCATTTTAATTACTGATACCTCGTAGCAAGGCTCCTTATCTCCTCCACTTTTGCTTTCACGGTTTCTTTCTCAAAGCATGGAGCCTAGTTTTCAGTATGTTCCTGCCCTTAGAAAGCTTCCTTCCCCTTGACAAATTTGACATATCCGTCCCCTTTCTTTAATTACAGCCAAAGTCTTCATTACAAGTGAATCTCGGGTTGCCCCATTTCTATTTTATGTTGGGTTCTGTGTTTCATTCATTATATACTTTCAGTGCAGCCTCACCCAATTCTTAAAACTGTTTCTTGGTCTATTCTTCTTAAAGCATCTAGCTGGAGCATGGTCAAGCTGTGAGCCCAAGCTGGACTACTTGAGTTATTTGGAGATTTAAGTTCCTCAAAAAATGCCAACTCAAAGCTTTAATTTTGGAGATGTGTGCTTTTAGTCCTGTGTTGCAAGAGATAAAGTACCTATATGTAACCCTTTCCAAGCACTCCGTAGGGATGTGGCTACAGGAAGCCAGGTGCTTCCTTGAGGACAGGTGGCATAGATTTGCACCCCAGCAGTCATATAGGATTCATCACAGCCTGCACTCCCGCTGAGCCAAAGTGGAAGGGGACTCCCTTTTCAGCATGATGTTCCAGGTGCTGCCTTTGGTCCATGAGGGGCAACGTGAGCTAAAACTTCTGCTATCCCAACTGACTTTGCTTTTCTTAGCTGAGTGTCTTACTGTTTCAGTGTTCACCTGAATTATTCTATGCCTAAAATGTTATAAGAAATGCAGCTATATGTAATCAGAAATTTTTTTAAATCTCATAATAAACATACAAATCCTTAGTCAATGACTTCTCTTTTTCTCACGTTAAAACAAACAGTACTTTGACGACCTGTAACTAATTTTGTCCTCAGCAGGCTGTGAGCTGAAGACAAGAAAACTAAGGGCCAAGGTGAAGACCAGAGGATGAAACGGGTGTGTGAGAGGCAGACAGCTGGGTGGACCAGTTTTTTAGGCAGTAGACTCATGAAGCTAGGCGGAGTCCGTCCAAGGGCCGATGCTTTAGAGTCTGACATGGGTTGAGCCGCCACCGGGGCTCTCGGTCAGGATACAGGAAGCGGATCCATCGGGGGCCCGGGAAGAAGTGCCTATGAGGCAAGGCAGGAGACTCGGCCTGCCACCCAGCTGAGGAAATTGTCCAACGGAGTGAGCGGCCAGCCTCTGCTAGAGGGTCTCTTGTTTCTTATCATGCTGATGGGCCCTTCCCGGACAGCGTGGACGAGAAAAAGAAGAAACAACCCCCTAACAGTACCTGACAGGCTTCCTAAAGACAAACGGTGACAGGGAGAACAACAGGACTGAAGGGAGCCCGGCATCAAAATAACATAAAATCTTTTATTGAAAGTCACTTCATTGGTGTTACAATGACAGTAACATAGAAAACTGTGGTATCTTTTCAGCTTCAGAAGTGAGTTACTAATAAAATGGTGCCAGAAATTTGAACAAGTTACAGCGACCTTTAAAAACAGTAAGATTTTGTTTACCTACAATAAAAGAACAACTTGATAACTTGAACAGCCATAAAACACATCATGCCTGCTCAGGAAAGCAGTTACCATATACCTTTCAGTTGGTGATTGCCCAAACCCAGTTACCTTTAAAATAGCTTAACCTGAAGTGCAGAGGAGCAGAGAGAATATATTAAAATGAAGCCAATCTTAAGTATATACACAGGATCACCTGGTTACCAAAAGTGAAATCATGCTGCTATTGACACTTGCCCACAAAGTGGCTTCCACTCTGTAAATGGGTATCACCCCTTAGAGATGACGGTTGTGGGCAACACTAACGCAGACCTACCTTGGCTAACCTATAAACTGCTATGTTTAGGTAGAATGCCCAGTTTCTAAAAGAAGTTGTCTTTTTGGGGATGCTAGATTGGAGGGGCACGTGTCTTCCAGCAGGTTAAAAAGGGACATACGTGCTTAGTTACCCTGAATAAACCTTTTGTTAAGCACTTTTGAAGTTAGTGTTAAAAAAAAAAAATTTCCATATAAAACAAAGGTGTTGGGTCGTTTTTGCCCATTAAAAAGACCAGCTGTAGAATCACAGTCGGATATTGTGCTGGATTAGAAAAGAAAAGTGGGGTTTCTAATCAGGCAGTGATATACATGTATAATTTAGCAAGAATTCTTGTATTATTACTGAATAAATTATTAATTCATATCAGCACTTTCCATAATGTGTTATCTGGTATAACTTAGCACCGCTGTGTTTAAAGATTTGGGGGCTAGTCACATTATTTTAGAACTTGAACATTAGAACACAAAAATCCACCTCTGAAACTTTTTAACTGGAGAGGAAACTGTCCTTCATAAACTCTTTGACAACTTTACTGATGATTTTGTAAGTGCCTTAAGACCGCTCGTCTCATTGTATGCCTTTTTCTAAAAAACAAAAACACCCTACGTTTTCCCTGGTTTTGATTTCAAAGATACCCGAAAACATGAAATGATGCCGTGGAGCAAAACTCTGCCAGCCTTGCTTGAAGCACCTCTCAGTACAATACAGGTTTTATGAATAACACAGCAGGGACGCACCAGGCAAGAATGACTGGCCCATCTTGGACTGGCCCATTAAGTATTTATAGAGCCAACCACTCAGGAAAACTGCAAAGCTCATGGGTCTATTGCAGGCACTCGAGTAGCCCCCCTGTCTCCACTGCATCCCCAGTAACCACCTTCTGCACGCCTGGCTTCTGAGTTCATGCACATCTCCATTCTGCTCCTATGCCAGGACCAAATGCCCCATGACCTCCTAAGGCTTGCTTCCTATCCCCTCCCCATCCTGAAACACACCTGAGGACCAATCTCTCTGTGACTTCTGAAGTTGCATAATCCACGCCCAGTTGCCAAAGGGAGGAGACTAAAGGTGCCTCTCTCCCCCTATTCTGCACCCCTGTGGTTCTCCCCAGTGCCAGTTTAGCTGGGGAAAAAAAGGGACTTACCTCCATGACAGTGACAGTTCCTAGTCAGAAGAAAAGGGCTGACAAGCTACTGGTGGGGAACAACTTGGGAAGTGGGAAGGGTCTGGAAGCATCTCTCGAACTCCATAGAGAGGATGCTTACTGTTCGTCAGGCCCTGGATATAAAGGACAAAAATACTAGGCAGGTTCTTGTTTTTGAATGTTTTGTTTTTCTACTTATAAACTGAACCAGATGGCACTCCATTTTGGGGGCTCTGACAAAGCCATGAATAAAATGTGGACAGAAATATTATGCCCTGATTTCTAAAGTCTGCATCCAAAATCAGAGTAGTTTTATCCATTCAGAAAACAACTGAGGGGAAAAGCAAAAAAACTGAACCTCAAATTAAGCTCTATTCCATACAGATGTTTGCTTCTTAAATATATTTAAGCTAGCAGAATGAGAAATTCACCTTGACTCCACTGAACAACAACAAAAACGTGGGTGACGGTTTTAGGGGATCACCTAAGAAGTGAAAGGAAAAAGACCATTAGGACCCTGAAACGTAGACGGTACTCCCGCCAATGCAAGTCAGAGCATTTCCTGGAAAACTGATGGGAACTTACTGGTAGGTGGCATTTCTAATACGCTGCGCATGGGAGCGCCCTTGGCAGTGGCTAGCAGTGGTGTCCTGGTCAGGCTCTGGCTGCGATGGGCTGGCCATTCTTCGTCCCTTCACTCCCATAATGCGGTGACACATCTCTGTGCCCCTGGCCACTTGGCATCCTCCCAATGAACTACCCTTCCTTCACGTAGATGTAGAATAAAGTAAAATAGTCTTCTCTTCAGGTAAGGATTTATTATCATGTTGAACAACACAAGGGAATATTTAAAAACACTAAATATATAGGTTAAAACAGAACTACATGACAACAGGAAATGAAGGATGGATGAAATAAATAAACAAGCTTGATTTCAAAACACTTAAAGTGAGTAAAAATACCGTATTTCCTCTGGCCCACAGGTAATTATAAGAAGTAAAGAACAAAATCTAAAAAAGCAAAAGGTAAAGTAGCCACAAGAGACCTGGAACAATGGGCAGGAATGAATTATGCAAATCTGCAAGGGAATCAATGGAAAAAAAAAAAAAAAAGAAATGTAAGGCTGTTATGAAATTCAAATATATATAGTCCCTTTTTGGAAGTGCACAAAAGATCTAATTTTATCAGCAACTTCTTTTAGAAACCCTATCAATCTTATGTTCAGAAATCTACACTAGACTGACTTTATATATAAAGACAATTTTAAAAGCCTTTTTAAAGCAAGGGGAAAATGAGAGAAACTGTAGTACCACTTCATAAAGCACCTATCTCAAACTAAAAAGTATGTTTGGCAATTTAACCCTACATTTACTTTATTAGTCAATTTTTTTTTTAAGGAACATCACTGGGTTTCTTACAGAGCAACGACACTAAATTGAAAACTCTCGCTATGCTGCACTGTTTGAGTTTACTCCTTTCCACAGATTTGCAGGTGACCGGGGGATCACTTTCCAGTTGGGAGACTACAGAGGAGGATGCCACTTCCTGACTAAAGAAAGAGTTGGCTGGACACAGACCAGTCAGTCTGACCCGTTTGTTCCTTCAGGGGCTCCCTCTTCCCCCCATCCCCCTTGTTGGCATTCTTAATATAGAGATTTCAATGTTGTTTTAAATCCGAGTTTGCTCTTCTGCAATGTCTATGGACAAACGGAACATCTCAGGCAGCAGGTTGTTAATCTGAAGTTTTCTCTAAGCACACAACTTTAGAGAAGAAAAAGGCATACAATGGAACAGAAAGGCCAAATAACTGCTCTCCTCTGCTTAGTAGAATGGTCCTATAGTTGTCTGGGGGCTATAAATATTAGTTGCATAATACAAACTGCAATGGTGACCTCAAAGTTCCTCTCCAAAAGAGATAATAAAAAAATAATAATGCTGTGCTTCTGTTTGGTGCCTTAGGTCCATTTTCCCTGCCTCAGTGGATGAAAAGTCACAAATATTTAGATTTAATACATCTAAATACCAACCATGACTACACATGGAAGTATTTCTCAAAACTACCCATTGAGATTATGAACTTGTCAAAGAACTCTGCAAATGGCTGTAAGAATGTTCAAACATTCTTCGACAGATACCCAGAACATTAAAGCTACTCTAAAACCATAATCTCCCTGCAAATAAAACAAATGCTTTTCATTCAGTTCCATATGAACGTTAATATCAAGGAGGATGACTATAAGCACCCATGTCTCTCAAAAGGGATGTAACAATAATTTTCACTCGGAATAATAATTTTCATGTAAAAATAATTGAGAAAGCAAGGAAAGGGGGGGGTGAGGGGATCTGTGGACAAGTAACTCACCATTTGTGAATTCTTTCAAATGAGGGTTTGTGTAACCATAACTAAGAAGCATATTTACACAAAGTACCTTACATTCAAATCTATAAACTCTTTTATAGTCAAAATAAACCTTATAACATTAGCATTTTATACACTCAATACCAGAAAACATTCAGTGCACGTGAAAGTGATCTTGGTCAAAGCCACTTTATTTGCTACATTTTCAAATCTGTCTGCCCTCCTGTCCCTCACTTGAGCTATGTGGCATGGTCACCCAACACTCACCCAAATGTTAATCTGATGGATCATTTTACTGTAGAATCGATGATCACATCGCCTCCTGCCATGAAAAATGCTCTTTATGCTTTATAGTTTCAAGTGATTACATTGCTTGTCAAACGTTTTTAAAGACTTTCAGAAGAGAGGTCCATTACAGAAGACATAAATACATAGAGGATCAAACACTGCCTCTAACATGGCCCTTCAGTTCTGGCATCTAAGATGACTACACATGGAGATGAAGTGGATTTTTACCATGGACACGACTGGGAGAGATCCAATTAAAAGAGGATATTTCTGAAATCTTGTCTGCAGATTCCATTCCTCTCAAGAAAAAGGAGAGAAAATGAGGAAATTCAGAAGTACTCTTCACATCAAAGCATCAGATTGATTCCCAGCAATTTCTGAGTTCACTAGAGTAGCCTCCCCAGGGAAGTTTTCTTTTAGAATGACAGAGCTGCATTATAACAGCTTATCGAACTTTGGCTTTAAAGAAGGGACTTGAACATAGATTTCTTACTTTTCTAGGAATTAAAAAAAAATAAGAGTTCAAAACCTCAGATTCCTTTCCCTGCCAACTGCTGGGGTAACTTCACAGTTGCCGCACACTTATGTGTTAGGATTCTTCAAACGCTCAATGGCCCGGAGAGGCTTCCCAGCCCAGCTGGTAGAACCCTCCACCATCTTGCTTCCACATCAGGGTGGAATGACCTGCCGGACTCACTGATGATAAAGCTCCTTAATAAACAGTGTAAAAGTTGGTTGTATTAAAACAAGTCATTCATTTTACAGGTAAGGGTGGCTAAAAAGTTTTGTCAAAGAACAAAAATTTAGGCCACAAAGGGCTGGAGTATTGGCAAGTTGGAAGCTACCAGGGTATCGGTGGCCCATGGTCTCGTGTCTTTGGTGCACTTGCTTCATCTCAGCAGGATGTGCTGCCGAGGGGCTCACAGGCCTCCAGGGTGAAACTAGCAGGCCTCTGGCACTGCAAGCTAACAGCTGCTGCGGCAGGCACTGTCGCCCCCGGAAGGAGAACGGGGGCAGGCTGCAGGAGTCCCAGGGAGTGGCCATCAGCATCGGAGTGCCTGGAGGCGGGCAGGAGAGGAGCCTCACCCCTCAACCCCTGCCCCAGCCAGCTGTGCAGGCTGGGCATTTTGTTCTCTGGTTCAACTAATTACTCAATAACACTGCCTCCAGACTGTGCACAGTTTAAAGGGGTATCACATGGTTTGGACACATACCAATGATGGAGAGACACTTTTACGCATTGACCACTATATTTACAACCTCACCTGCTTATCATCTTTAGAGACCATCTGATGGATGATGATGATGTGGCTGTGACTATTTTTAGGCATTTGGCAAAATATACTTGTGTGTAACAGCTGCTTTCTTTTATTTTAAAAATGTTTACATATGTACAATTCTCCTTGTATGCTGATATAAATATGAAAAGTAAAAAAAAAAAATAATAAAGATACATGTTCAGAGTTAGCATATGGGATATTGGCCTCTCAAAGCTTTAAAGTCCTGCAGACAAATCCTAGATGCCTTAGCCCTGCATGCTAGTTTCTATTAGGGGATGTTGTTTCCTTAAATGTGGAAATTGCAATAAACAGAAGTTTCATGCACATAGCATTACTGTCTACAATTAGGATGTGCTTCAGAATGTCAGTTCTGAATCCACTATTGTCCCTTAGGAAACTTGCTACATTTGGGTCATGTGAGTTAACTTTAGTGATATTTCTACATATATCTGTCATGCGGATTATCCAGGAGCATACCAATACCTTTATTGTTCCCCTGTTATAGTGTAACATTTCAGTAGTTCTTTCCAGGGTTCACTTAGATCCTAAGCCAATGACAAAAAGAAAATGGTACCCAGATGTGAGACTCGGCTTCCTCTCCTCTGGGGCATCTCAGAGGGTCTTTGTATTGTCTGAAGAGCAGATAGATTTGCAGTGATTCCATGAGGCTGGGTTTCTATAAAAGTTGAAGTAAACAGTTTTGATGTATCACATGTAAACAGTGGATCTTAAATGGAGGTCTCCCATAGCTGCACAATAGAGAAAAGCAAAATTGCACACTGTGAAAGCAGGAAACAGGCATATTCTGAGCTATGAAGATGAAAAAGAGTTCGGTGATTCCATCCATACTTACATAGTTGTGGAAGCACACTCTTGTCAAGTCGAATAAATGGATACAATAAACACTCTCAGTTTTAGCTTTCTCTTTCCTCTAAACCTGTGTCTCAACCTTTTTCGCAACTGCCACCTTTTAATATAAAACCCCTCACATCTTCATTTAATGTTACTCAAGAATTTGAATAAATTAAATATTACGTCACCAATGAAATAATTTAAAATATTATTTTTTAAAACCACGCACGCTCGTCTCTTCCCCAGGATCCTGATAAAGCTCACTAGGTGCAGTGGTTCTCAACCCAGCAGCACATTTCAATGATCTGGGGAGGTTTTTAAAAATCCTACAGCCCAGACAGCACACCAGACCAGCTAAATCAAAATCTCTCTGGGTGGGACTCTGGCATTAGCATAGTTTAAAAGCCCTTCAAACAATTCCCATGTGCAGCCAACACTGAGAAGTACTGACCCTGGGGAAGTGTGCTTCTGTCAATTCCGCCAACAACCACTTAGAAATCTCTGCTGTGTGCCTACGACCAGGCCATCCGCTCTCCAAATCCATCACTACCTCCTAGAAGACTGTCCTCTCTCAGGAGACCCATCAGAGTAGAATGATGCACCCAAGGCAGGATGTCCATTCTTTAATTCCCTCACCTCTTGCCTCTGCCACCAGGTCTGTAGCCTGGTCCTGTTCATATCTAATTTCTACAATGTTCAGTAATTGCTTTAATGTACGGTAAACAACCTTGGCATGATGAAATATGAATGCAAATCCGTTCACCGGAGGACAGCCAATTAAAAAAAAAGGGGGCGGGGGAGATCAAGCTGATAAAATTTTGTTTCCAGGCAATATGATTTGGGTATACTTTTATAAACATGAACAAAGAAAGTCTAAGACTGGTGTGACTTAAATTACATCCAAATTCCATTTTTACTGAAAATCTGGGGCATGTCATTGTATATCTGAGTTTCTGGGAAAGAAAAAGCAAAAACAGCTAAGGGACTATGTGGATGTTTCCGTATAGGCTCCCTTAATAGGTTCTCTTGAATCTGCATGGAAATCTTGTTCTGCATACCCATGATGGCTCCAGCCTCCACAAGGACTGTGGTAAAGCCGCCTGTGTTCTCACCCTTTGGAGACCAAACCTCTCAAAGGTAAGGATGTTTGTGTGTGAATGACCCCTGTTGGTGGAGACTAGTGAAAACAAATGGTTAAACGGGGCGTCTGCAGGGTGCCTGAGGTAAAGAGGATCTGGACTGATGCTCAGATGATGGTATGGAGTAGTGAAGGGTTCGGACTTCAGCTTCAGTGAGCCCAGCGTTCTTACAAATGATTATAAAAAGTAGTGACAGCTTGCGGAAAGGGGAACAAAAGGATAGCACTGGGGGAACCAGAAGATCACCATTATCCCAGGGAGGAAAAAGGAGCAAAGAATTGCCAAGCCATCACTTTTAGGAACAGACATGACTGGCCATTTCTAGGTGGAGGGGATGCTCATAAAAAGATCTCCTGGTTTGATTCTCCACAGCCCACAAAGACAGCCCAGAGACAAGGGCTGCCTACTCTGCAGGATTCTGCTACGTGCTCCTGTGGATATTCATGGTGGATGGAACCATCTGACCTTTCACACCACTGTCCCAGGGAAGAGGCCATGGGCCAGCCACTACTTCTGGGAGCTTCCATTCTCATGGGCTTTCACGTGGGAACATTAATAACCTGCAGCCTGGCATGACATCGGCTGAGAGAATATCCCCAACTAGATAGAGCGATACAGCAATGTAGACAATTTATCAGAGGTAAAAACTGGGCTGTTATACTTTGACCATTCCCTGAGGAATGCCATCAGCCTTGGATTTCGTTACAACATACTCACATCATGGACAACTGGATGCCAATTAACAATTCTGTTTTTTTAAAACCAGAAAGCTGAGTGCTGGGAATCCGAATTTTCTTCTTATTTTCCATCTTTTACCATTACCCGTGTTAACACAGGAAGACAATTCTTCATGTAATTAACAAAACACCACTGACTGGTTTTCAAGTCTTTTTGATTATAGTAATCTAGTCTGCTTTTTAACAAGTTGTGTTTTCTTACTGACTATGAGTTGATCGAGGTAAAATTTGAATGATCTATGATTACCTTGAACCCCATTATTTAAGTTCAGGATCAAAGAGTCTCTGAAATATCTTTCAAAACCAAAAATCCTAGGAACCCAAGACCCACTAGCAGATAAATCTGCCCAGGCTTTTAAAGCTTTTTTATTTTATTGCAAAATTATTTCTGAGAAGAACCACATTACACTGTAACTGACCACAACAGAGTCTGAATATCAATAAAAGTAATTATTCTTTAGTTATACCTTTCACTTAAGCCTCTGAGGGCTGGTCTGCCTCTCTAAACTCAACTGTATCTCCATTTCACATAATGGATGTGTTCCGGGAACACCGTGAGGCTGAGTAGATCCATAATTAAAGTATAAAAGAGGACTCAGTATTTCAAGAAACTTCTGGCACACCTGAAACTAATATAACACTGTGTGTAACATATGCTAAATTATATTACTATATTATACTAATATAATTCCTCAATAAGAAAATAAAATAAAAAGGAATTGGTTCTTCTATGCGAAGACCCAATGACAAACTAAAAAAAGTAAGTAAATAAAATAAATAAAATTTCTGATGAACCATATTTTTATATAAATAACAAACTTCATGGGGCACCTGGGTGGCTCAGTCGGTTAAGCGACTGCCTTTGGCTCAGGTCATGATCCTGGAGTCCTGGGATCGAGTCCCACATCGGGCTCCCTGCTCAGCGGAGAGTCTGCTTCTCCCTCTGACCCTCCCCCTTCTCATACTCTCTCGCTCTCTCATTCTCTCTCTCTATCAAATAAATAAATAAAAAATCTTTAAAAAAAATAAACTTTTATGTGTTTATAAATCTGGCTTTCTAAAATATAAAAGGTTGCTAAATTTTACCATACACTTTGCCATATTTTTTTAATATTATAGATTTTCATATGTATCCAAATTCATTGTATCCAAATTCCATCCCGTCTCCAAGACACTGGTCTAACTTTCTATCAGAGGTTCTGATTTCTAAAGTCCTATTGGGTGTTATTTGCCAGTAAGAGGAAGTAAATCAGATATGGAAATGAGGTTCATTTATTTAATTTCTGGCATTTCCAGGTATATTAAAAAACTGATAAAGCAAAATACATTCTCTGCTTTATTTATTTCAGACTGTAATATATTAGCTACAACGTATAATAAAAGTTACATAGCAATGAATGATTAAAACATACCAAATATCTCTAGCATTTCTCAATGCAGTAATTAAGCTCATTTGCAAAAATAAATCTGAGCCCCCCCAGATCTTCCATTTTTCAATGGAATCTTGCAAATATTCCTTTTTTTTTTCATTTTTTTATAAACAGAACAGGAAAGATGGCTCTTTTAAACTATGAACTCATAAATGAACGATAATGATCAAGGCTGTTAGCATATAGCAGTTTCCACATACCCTGGCACTTTGTCGGTTCACTTTCTTCTCTTCGTCAGGAAGTGGAGGCATTGGGTATGGGTATTTTCTGCTGGAGGCAATAGACCCAGTTGATGAAGAGGGAGACTTGGCAGGAGACAGAGTCCTGAGACGTTGAGAACACATGACATAAATATTATGTGATTGCCTAACATCTTTTTCAAATGTCTGAAAAGTGGGTTCAGAACAAACCCACTGATTCCTATTTTCACAGGCCACTAGTGCAAAGGTTTAGCTATGGGGAGATTCTCTGTCCTTCACAACACTGGAATGCTGGAATTTTACCTTCCTAATGTCATAACTGCAATGGACTATTCACATGTTAGCACACAGAATCAGACTCTTCAACTAGAAAGCCAATAATGACGTTTCCTACACAAATAGATAAAAAGCTAAAATGGAGAAGGGATAAAATGATTCTAAGAGCTCATAATGGTAAATTAAGTGTACAACATATTAATATTCTGCCTTTTTATCACTTAATGTAAAAAATGTTTTAGTACAGTAATTCCAGTTATATTTTTAAGATCTGAAAATATAATACAACTGATACATTTATTAGTTGCTAAGTCACACACCAGTTCACACAAAACTCATGCATTCAGAGGCCAGTGTGTTAGTTGTGAAAAAACAAAGGCAAATACAGGGGGTTTTAATAATAAATTAGTAAACATGCAAGCAGTAAGGAGTGCAGAGTTCCAGCCAAACAAAGAGTCTGATGAGAACACACAAAAATGGTCTGATTAGTCCCTACAGCCAGCATTTCTGTACAGGGGAGGATTCTGTGCCATCAAAGTAGATCTTAATAATGCATGGAGGGTACACTCGTCCTGTCAATAAGGTGGCTACACCTTATTGACTGGAATGTTACTGAAACTAAAACAAAACACAACAGAAACCCTCCCTATTTAGATAACATCTCCGTCGTGAAGAGATCCCGTATGAAAGAGATGTGCAAGCTACGCTGTATTATGCTGTTCTTGTTTGATTCTGCACATGTAGCGGCAATATCTCTGACTAGGCTGAGCTCACAGGAAGAGCCCACATCTCTTCCCTTGTCCTTGAAGTGGAAAAAGGAAAAAAAAAAAAAAAACAGCCGGGAGTTTTTCACTCGCATCGTATCAATGGGAAATAGAGATGCTAGTTTTGGCAGTACCTACCCATTCACAAATGTTACCACTACACATCCATGACTGCTCCGTTCTGCACCAAGGTGGCTCTGAGCCACATCGCGGAAGGGGTTACTTCCGAAACGGGTCCTTACTGCCGGTGGAGGGGGCGGGGGATGCAGCTCATCCGCTGGGAGTTTGGGAAGGGGAGGGGTGTGCGCTGGGCAGGGGCAGAGCCACCGCACTGCATGCAACAGCATCAAGAGGTCTCTTTTTTTCCCCCTTATTCTAAATTTTGGCTCCCAACCATATGTTATGCTTTGGCTCTAGTTCTGTAGTTTTCAAATCAGTTCCCATGGACACCAAATGTAAGTTAAGGTTTGAAAATATTTTTTCCTACCAGCCCTGAGATCCAAGTGAACGTTCTTACTCAATTTTAAAAAATCAATAGTGGCTTAATTGGCTTTTAATCTGTAACTCCTAACATTTCCTCTGTTTTTGGAAAACGTCTAGGACCACTTCTTAGCGTGGACTGTTAGAATATTACAGATACTTGACTCCTCTTGTGATAATGCTCTCCACCACAGAGCCGATGGGTAAAACTAAGAATATAAGTACTTCAGGTCCTCCGAAGGGCTATTAAAGCAGTGTACTACTGAAGATTTTTCTAATTCAGAAATTAAGGATGTTTTTAATTTTAAGAAAACATTTCCAGTATGACTGTGACCTTTAGGAAACAAATTCAGTATGTGTAGAAGGAGGATAAACTTTTGTACTTAAATACATCTTTCTAAAACAAGGGATAGTAACCTGGCTTCAGATTTTTAGCCTCATCACTACTGGTTAAGATGTCCAAGTTCAGGAAAGCTCATCAGGTACACCAACAAAGAACTAAATCTTGTTTACTTTAGGGGATCTGCAAAATGGGTCTTTTTAATTTGCTACAGTGTGTATGTGTCCCTAGCAAGGCCGTAGTCAGCTGGCTTATAGCTTCCCAGACACGCCAGCCATTCACTTGGCCAGGAGTCCAAATGACCAGCTTTGCACACATACCAGGCCATTCCAATGAGAGGTGCTGAGTTTGTCTTTCCTCCAAATATTTTTTGCATGGCCAAATCCAATACTGAGTGAAAACAAAAGCAGGAGATGTTCTCCAGACCTCCCCAAGAAATCTGCACCTGTCTACCTCTCACATGAAGACACCAGTTAGCTGACACTGTGGACTGAGCCTGAGGGGAAGAGAAGGCAAGCAGCGTGATTTTAGTAGGGGCGAGAGGCATCGTGTCCTGGAGGTTGGGCAGTGTGTGACAGCATAACAGGGATTATCTGGAGGGGATGTTCAGCCTCAGAATGAGAGAGCAGAGAACAAGATAGAGTAAATCAGTTGAGGGAAATACAAACAAACTAAAATTTGGTCACAGATGTCTAAGAGACTCATTTCTTGAAAACTGCCTCCAGGCCCTTTTCTGGCCCTGGCTACTTGCCTGCTAGCTCCAATCTGGCTTTCACTGAAAACCAGGCAAAGGCCTAGCTCATTCACTCACAGAGTAATCTTTGAACCAGTGCTAACCATGGTCATTACAGCACCTTTAAAAACCGTAATAAGCCTAGTGGGTGCCATTTAAGGTTACACAATGAAGGTGTGCCCGTGTGCCAGTGGACTGTGGTCTGTCCTTGCTGGGCCGGCCTTTTGCAGACATGCCTGGAAGGCCAAGCTCAGCTCCCTTCTGCCCCCCAGACGTGGCTGAAACCAGGCCCGTCACACGTGAGAGGCACAGGTCCCCCTTCCTCCCTTGTTTGGGTTCAGGTGCAGATTTTATAGGAGCCTAATCCAGAAGGATTTATAAAGTGTCCTAGGATAGGATTTAAGTAGTCCATATCCACCCCGCTATTCTTAAGTATTACAGCGAAGTGGAAAGGGAATAGATTTTGGAGTCAGAGCCAATCTGTTAATTCTGGTTCTGACACTTACTAGCTGTGCTACCCTGAGTTACTCTGTGTGCCTCAGTTTCCTCCATCCGTAGAAAGGGAGTAAGAATGCCTACATCTCATGAGGTGGTGAGAAATAAAGGTACATGGTAGGCACTCAATACAGGATAATTATTATTAGTTTCTTTTCAGAGTTACTGCATTTTCCATAAGATCATGGAAGTGGGACTCAACAACTTGATGAAGAGAGTAATCAAATGCATAATACTCGAGTGGAAGTTGAGTATTGAGCTTGTAAAAGCACTGTCACCAACTGCCCCCAAGATCTAGGTGTGGGGAGATAATGCTCTTGCCCAGCTTGATGCGAATATATGCTGGCAATCCTTTGAGGAACCACTGTGTGATACAGAACTAGGCGAGGGAGCACAGCTGAGGCATTATGATCACTCAAAACCTTTCGGCATTTGCTTTGCTCTTCGCAGTGATGTGGATATAATATTTTAAATGCTGGGCTGTACTTTGGACCAGTTTACTGCAGTCACTACGTCCCCACTGCATTCTGATAAGGAGGCCACAAACCCCACACAATATGGACGATTAATAAAATGGCCTTTACCCTCATCGGTGGTTTTGGCAGGGGAGGTAATCCTGAACAACCTGGTGGCTGATGAAGCAGATCTGAGCTTAAGCAGAGGGTTGGCAAAGCATAAGCCAAGGTGCAGATACACTTTGGGCCTCCTTATGTAAGGACTGGCTTGGATGAAGGGTGGATGAAATTCTGTTGTGTGAGAATCACTGTTAAAAGCTCTGGGGTATCTTAATGATTCACGAGTTTCACAGAAATTGTGTGTTGGTTTTCAACTCTTACCAACATAACCCTGATTAATCCTAAAATGACAGTTCCATTATAAACCTCTAGCGAATTCTATCTAGCCTTTAAATACAAATATGGATTTTAACAATTAATTCTTTTTTTTTTTTAAGATTTTTTATTTATTTATTTGAGAGAGAGAGAATGAGAGAGAGCACATGAGAGGGGGGAGGGTCAGAGGGAGAAGCAGACTCCCTGCCGAGCAGGGAGCCCAATGCGGGACTCGATCCAGGGACTCCAGGATCATGACCTGAGCCGAAGGCAGTCGCTTAACCAACTGAGCCACCCAGGCGCCCAACAATTAATTCTTAAGTTGACTATCCACTGTGGGAACTGACATCTCATATTAAAAGAGGAGATAAAGGAACCCTCTAAAACTGCCCTTGCAGCTTTGCACGTGCAACCAGGGGGGCTAAAGCATTTCCCCATCCAAATTGCGTTTAGTCATGCAGCTTCTGGGCAGACCTGGGCGCTGAATTTAAGAAATGTGAACTCTTCTCTGGGAGCCACGTAAACTACTCAGCTGACCCAGGGGACGTGAAACAACTCTTCCGGGGTACCATTTCACAAATTATTGGTGCAAAAAAATGCTAAGTCCATTGAGGTATAAAAGCCCTAGCCCCTATGGGGCCAAAGTCATTCTGTTTTGGTGCCATGGCTGATACAAATTACAATCTGCCCACAAGCCTGAGGAAGATAGACAAGAGAAATAGGACTGCACGTGAGCCAAGATTCCAAATAACATTCAAAATAATCTTACCTGTCTTCCTGACGTTGGCCATCTTGAGAGCTACAGGTGAGGGTGGGATGTTTGAATGTGAGTGTATGTGTATGAGGTTCAGTGTGGGGAAGTGACAGAAGCAGGGGAACAGGGCAGGAGGGAAAGATGGGGTATAAAAGCAGGATATATTGTTGTGAGCAGGCAGGGTTATGCTTTCCTTGGGATATATGCAAATGTATGGATCAAATTAAAATGCAAATAGATCTAATCATTTTCTCAAACTATACATGTCTAAACTAAATGGTACACTGGAAGAGAAAGTCCACCTTAGATGGGTGCTGAGAGTTAAGTACATATACGTATTTTGATATCTGTTAAATGCTGACCCAAGTCATGGCAAAAAGTAATCTGAAAGCTTATTCTGTTCAGAAGAGGTAGCAACTGAGTCCATATTTCTTCTTTACATTAGTTGTCCACAAAGTAGTCATATATAAACTGGACATTTACCTCTAGGAAATCACTTTGGTATTACAGAGAGTGAAAAAATGCCATAAGAGCTCTTGGGAATTCTCTCTGACCTCTGAAGTTAGACTGAGCTACAGTGGATTGAGTAAATTCTAGAGTTTCTAAAATATAGGGATACTCAGTCTGCTCTTTTGTGAATCGAGAACATGTTTTCTCTCTGCTTCCTGCTCTGTGTGAAATGTGAGACAACAACCATCTTCCTAGCATAAAAAGTTCCTCGGATGTTTTGTTGAGAATCTGTAAACACTTCTCAGCATAGCCCTTGTCTGGTGGTGAGTGCTTGTACTGAATAAATAAAACCTAAACTCATTTGATCCCACTCTTTGTGGTCAAGATTCTTTCAGTAATTTTAAGTTCCATTAAATCACTGTTTTTACTTGAAGTGAAATTCTGCTACATTTCATTTGGTTTCTTTTCATGTTTTCCCTTAAGTTTTTTCATATGCACTATGCACTCTTAAGGCAGGAAGTAGGAAAAATGCACTATAAAACTGCTAAATTCTAGAAATTAAACTGTTCAGGTTAATAGTGCTTCTTTATTAGTGGAAAGTATGTTTCATGCCCATAGAACACTACATAGCATAAAATGAAGAGAAAGCTACTAAAAAGCTCAAGATGGTGATGGGGGCATGCACTAAATGGTAACCCTTTCAAATGGCTTCATTTGAAACATTCAGAAAAGAACTAGACTTGCTCATGAAGCCAGAAACAGAGATTAAAAGGCAGCAAATAAACAAGGACCCTTTCCACTTATGGGAACTTGTATTTGGGAGATACAAGCTAGAGAGCCAGTCACACTACAGTATTTGTATGTGCTGGGAGAGTTTGAAAAGGATATAAAATTAATGTATAAAATACCTAAAGTATGGTCCTTCAGTGTTTTTATTCACATCTTCTACCCACTTAGCTACATTATAGTCTCTTTTGAACCATGGGTTTAAATACCTGCAGAAAGCAATGGAAGGAACAAAGAAAGCAGAACAAGATAGAAAATCTGAAAATACACAGCACAAGCTTAGCAAGGATGTTCTTCACCCTCCAAATGCAAGTGACTATGGCAAATAAACCAGGATGGATGCTGGGGGTTATGAGGCAGTCTGTACGATGACATGAGAATAAACTCAGCTACAACGAGGCTCGAGGCATTCTAGAATGTATTCAACATTTCAGGGAAAGCCTTGGCAGGGGTTTCCCGAAGGGAATCAGAAGCTGTCTTCCAATCATAGCACCGTCAGAGGTCCCATTCACCCACCTCCAAAGTGGCTTTTTCCAGGCCACCTCTCATTTGGCTCCTTGGTTTTCAAATGATAACGATGCTTTTTGAGAATATTCAGATGGCTGCAATTCCAACCTGGTGTTTGGGTATATAACACCCCAAGAACAATTAAAAGGAGCAACGTTCTCTTTCCAATATGAAAAAAAAAAAAAAAAAAGACTTTACATGGCTTCCGTCTCACTCCAGATAGCAGACCCTAGGCTGGAGTTAACAAGAAAGGTGCTCCAGTTGGCTATACAGAGAGCAGGAAGGGTCCCGCTATTCTGATCCTGGAGCCCCCATACACATTAAGTGTGGGCCAAATAGGTCTCCAGGATCTTTAGGTTGGGTTCAGCAATTTAGTTGTAGCTGCAATATTCCTTCTTCCTTTTATGCACTCCAGACTAACGTTTTTGTGTTTCCATTAGGAAATGGGCCTCAGAAGTTGCCTTCTGAATGTCTGATCATGAATTATGTGAGTGACTGCCAGAAGATACAAATGACCTTCATTAGCATTTCCCTGATGGATCTGGCAAAGTCTCCATCGGAATTACTGCGCAAAGGAAAATTTAAAAGATGGTAAATTGGGAGTGCAAGTTGTTGTTGTTGTTTTTCCCCTTTGATTTGAACCCAGGGAGCCAAGCAAAAACACATCCCCTTTCAGAATGTGCTCTTGTAAAATAAATACAGATTCAACAAATCCAATGTTGGAACAATCTGGAGGTTGTACTGAATTTTCTCATTTAAAAAAAGTAACTTCTAGAGACACTACAGATAACGAAGATGCAAGCTCTATCAAACTTTGCAAGTTATTTGGAAAGAAACCAGGGGAAAGATAAAATACACTATTCGTTTGGGGTTAAACTTTGCTTCTTTACACCATGTTTGGTTTTAGTTTGTAAATACATTTAAATCATGACCACATTTCTGGTTATATAAACAAAATTAGACTACTTTTTCCATAGCCCTTTCCCTCATTTTTAGCTATAACCAATGCAGCTCCCTCCTAAGGGAAGGGTTTAGTTGCTTTTTATGTCTGTAAGACCATTTTTGCTAAGACAGTGTCCCCTGCCTCGGGAACAACTCGAGCTAGTTTTGCCTTTACCCACAATCATTGCCAACTTGCACTTTTCGCAGAGATAGCCAATTAAAACTTGCGTAAAAACCTCCGCTGAGCCTTTGAACAAAAAGAAAAAGTCAAAACGCAAGTGCAGCCAGAGATGAAGGCCAGTGAATGCTCCGGCCTGGGGAAAACCCGAGAAAAAGCCCATGCAGCTGTTATCAGGTGAAACATAGCCACACAGCAAACTGAGTCACCCACAGGCAGCTTCCAGGAGGAGACGTGTGTTCCTTTCACTGACAATCTCAGAAGCTCAAAGGGCAAATGCCATGGCTGTTCCATGAAACCTACAGCTGCATGGCTTGGCTTGCATGTAATGGACCTTTCCCTCCATTTCGGGGAGCATCTCAGAATGCTGTGATCACTTCACTAGAGGTCACTGAAGAGAGGTCTCAATGGTGGTTCCTTCTGGGGATCTGCCCGTGAAAGTGTCTTCACAGTGGGCTTCCTAGCATTTCTAGGTGGTGGGGGCAGAAGTGATGGGATTTTATCGAACCGCTCTAAACCTGCCTACGCGGCTTGAGTTGGCTGGTAGCGCAACATGCAAAAAAAAATGCATTAGACAGGGGAGAGCTCTTTGTGTTCTCCAGAATGGATAAGGCAGAGGAAAATTAGCTGGTGCTGGCTGGACCAGGACCATGTCCAAGCAGACGTTGGGGGGTCAGTCAAAGATCAAATGACCCTGTTCTCAGCCAAGGAAGGGACTAGGAGGGAGATTAAGTGGCAGCCCAGAATGAAGGGGCAGGTGGAGACTGACCTGTGATCCAGACTCCCTGTCTGGGGGCTGTCAGAGCCCCCTGGGCTTATGCCTTGGGATGGGACTGTCTGGGCGAGGGAGTGCCCAGGCTCAGGTGCTTGGGGCTCCCTCCTGTAAAAACACAATATATAATACAAAGTCTAAGCCAAAACCTTTTTTCACATCATGTACAACAGTGAGGAAGATGCAAAAACTTTGAGTGGAAAAAAACAATACAATAAACAAGGACACTGTAGGTTGTTAATTAGCAGAGTATGCATTTGTGGTGAACGTTTTAATTCATGTCCTGATGTTTCATCATCCTTTGGGATGATGGGTACTAAAAGGGATGTTGAAATAATGAACTCAATGATACCTTTTAATCTAAAAAATAAAAAAGAGGGTCATTCTGCTCCTCTTATAGTCCCACAAATTATAATGTTATATCTGAAGCAAAAGGGATTATTTAGTGAATATGGAAAGTATAAGAAAAGACTGTCAACATAACTCCTGATATGCTATATATGAGGATTCTTTTCAAGGAAAAACAAAAACATATAGATAGGTATATAGTGCCCATACAATAAGGTACGTGAAAATAGTGGTCAACCTCACAGACTTGGTTCCATTTAATTAACATGAGTCATGTACCCAAATCTGAAAAGTCTGAAAAATCTGAGGGAGCCCTTAATAACTCTTCCTCACAAAGACGATTCCACCATGACATCTTATTAAATACTATAGTGTTATCTCATAGGCAAGAAATTCCATAAGGGCTATCTAGTATTATAATTTTTATCATATGATATGAGTGGGAATTTTACATAAGAGTTTAAAAAAGTAAGTGACCATGCTAGAAAATACTGTATGAATCTTGCTAAACACCAAGTGTTGTTTGGGTCGTAAATACATAGCTTTAATATAACATTGGTTTATTTTCACGGGAGTTTTCAAAGCCTTATTATAGGAAATGCTGTTAAAATGCTAACCAGTACATCAAGGAAGTTCTGAAGAACATTTTGCAGTTTTATCTGTATTCTTGTGAGCAACTGAGATGAGCTAAGGCGCTCTTTACCAGGTGACCTCATGCAAAACAAATCAAACAACATTCCAAGAGTTTATCTACAATGAGCCCTAAAGCATCCAAGCGCTTTGGGAATGTAGAAGATAAACTCGAACAGGTTAGTTATTTATGATGGAGTTCTATGATGTCATTCTGGACCATGCAATGGTTATCACTGAAACCTATCTATTGTTTCTAAAATAAAGTATCCTCTAGCAAACTTTTGACAAGCCACTTACAAGACAATACCATCAGCAGGAAGGTCCAAATTTCAGGGCACTGTTTTTATTCCTGGACTGAAAAAGGCAGGGTATATGATGGAAAAGCTAACATAAGTTTCGGACAAGCAGTTAACAAACACCTGCTATTCAGATTTTTTTTTTTTTTTAAGTATTAAGGCATGAAGAGGCAAAGGTGATCCTAAAAACAATAGCTAGCAATGCAGTGAGAAAGAAGTTAAAAAAAAAGTTTAGGTAGGTCCAAAAAGTATGGTTAATTAAAACCTGGTAGCAAGGTCCAGAAGGATACTGAGGGTGTGTTTGATTCCTCGACGTGGGATAAAGGTTTGAGGAAGCTTGGTTTTGCTGTACTTTCTTAAGTGAAGAAACAATTAAAAAAAAAAAAAGTGCATGGTGTTTACCTCATTAGAAATAACTTTAAATGTAATTTCTGATCCCACACTCCCCCCTTAAAAAAAAAAGTGTGGCTATCATTTAAAACAGATAGTGTTGCAATTAGTGACAATGATTCCGTTAAAGAGCAAGTTTTGATAAGTGCCCTTTTAAATGTCCTCAGAAGGAAGATTTAAAAGGGAATACATATTCCATTAGTCTGAGAGAATGCTTAGATTGCAGCCATGAAGCCCTCCGGGCGGTGGTTCCACACTGTGAGCTGTCTCATGCTCTAGGACGGCGGGAATTTTCCCCTGATGCTTCTAGGCTGTGTGAATACTGGGAAGAGGAAGGGTGACCCTCTGAAATGGCTGGACCCCGGGGTGATGAGAAGAAAGGAATGTTATCAAAATTCCCTTCAAAAGGAACCAAGACACCACAATGGCAGGTTACTGGAGGAAAAAGCCTGCAGCGAGGGTGGGACCCCCCACTATCAGTGAATATTGGTTTGGGTACAGTTGCGGAGATGCCTATGTAAAAGAGAAAAGCCATGGTTAATTTTAAAACGGCAAAAAGGAATTAAAAAGACAAAACCAAGACCAGAGGCATGGTTTACAGTTCTTTGATGATCTCGTTACTTAACCCTGCACACTAACTGCACAGGACCTTGGAATGCCTTTCTCCATTAGAGGTTTAGACTTACTCAGTTGAATTAGACCGAGGTCTAAATCGTTTGCCTCTGATTTTCTTTCTGTTGCCTCCCAGGTTACCTGAAAAAGACAGTTTATGGCTAGATTTGAATGTAAACAAACAACGGTCACATGGGTAATTACAGGGTACTTCAAGTGGTGTAATTCACAGCCAGCCCCTCCCAGAACCTAGGGCTACATGTCGGGTACTCTATAGCCTTCTCTCACATTGGTGCTACCGAATCCCGTCACTTCCCATCCAAGAATAAAAGAAAGAAATAATAAATGCCCTCTTCTCTGTTGGGAGAACTAAAGAGCATACATGAAGAACAAATCTTCACAACCAAGAACCACAAAAGAGAATTGGGGTTCTGCAAACAGATGCACTAGCTGTTCAGAAGGCCGCCGTATACCTTGCCAAGAGTTGCTTCGAGGTCGTCCATTTTCACAGATGTCTGAAATATGTTTTGTGTCCGGGATCCTTTCACTCCAAGAATGAGAAAGTCCATTCGACCTGAAATTGAAAAGGCGTGTATACTGTTCAAAACTACAATCAAGTGAACTTAGTTTTAAAATCAGTAAGCAAAATTTCTAAGCATTACTGTGCATTAAATAAATCAAGAAAGAAAAAAATCTGAAATGAAAGAATGAAGAGACCATGAAAGTCTTCATGAAGAAGGCAGAATTACACAACATTCAATTTAAGAAAAGTCAAATACAATGGAACCCCATTACAATAGTGTACAATGGAAAAGTATCAGCATACCGTGCAAGCCAATTACATTCCCAACAACCACAATGAGCAAATTCACTTCATAGTTCAGTTATGTAACTCGAGCAGAAGAGTTATAATGGGGTCCCACTATAGATGTTTCTTAATTGTAAAGCAATGGTTTTCATTCAGATATTATGAGAACATGGACTTCCAAGAGATTTCATTAAGATCTGTTCAATTGAACTGGTCAACCTTTATCAAAGTAATATTTAGGTTTTCTTAAACAATAAAACTATTTTCTGAGAATTGGCATTTTCTCCACAAATATGCCCCCCCCCAAAATGTAGTACTGTTAGTTAATTGTCCAATAACCAAACTGAATCAAATGTTTATCATGGAAGTGTCTCTCACAAAGCCCATGTACCATTAAGCCCTTGTCCTTGTCCTACCATCTTAAATAAATTGTCTACAAGAAGCAAAACTTACACACCTACTTGTACCACATAAGAAAAGTGTTTTGACAAACTACGTGTATTTAGGAGGAGTAACATAATTTGATACCATTTTTAACTACTTAAAAGTCAGAACCCACTCTTCTAATATCTGGGAATTATTCAAATCAGTATTTTAAGCTCTTCTTGAGGTACTTTAGACAATAGCACTATATTTAAAATCTTTTCCACACATCATTCCAGTTAATCGCTAATGATGTCTATTTTAAAAGGAGCCTTCTAATGATGAATGAAAATAAATGGAACTCAGCACAATTATTACACATTAATTCCCCAGATTAGGAGTTCTACAACATAATTTGCTAATTATAGAATGAATCCTATTTTGTCCAGAAGGACAACAGAAATTCTGCTGGAATCCATTGATTTCTCTGTCTATTTACCATGTTATTTAATTTAAAATTAAATATTTGACCAAGAAAATATTTATATACAGAATTTAGATAAACCTTATTATCTTAGCCAAAAATACCCCAATAGAAAGAATAAAAATTTTTGAACATCCTTCTATAGATCTGTACTCCTTGTGCAAAAACTAATATTTTTATTTTTCTCTAAGCTATGTTATCTGAGTAAAAACAATCCTTCATGCTTAAGACAGTTCCACATAAAGAAGAGTTCCCAGATCTACTGATTCTTTCTTTTCTCCTTTGTGATTATTTACAGAGTGAGATCCATTGCAGAATTTTTACAGACGATTCACTCCATATAGAATTCCAGAAGAGATCACGTTTCTTCTAAATAAACTAGAAATTCCCCTTCAGTCTCCAAAGTGCCTACTGTGCCCAAAGCAATGTACTGGGCTATCAAATCTTTCTTTTCTATACATTACACCCCCTATCACCAATTTTAAAGAAACTCTTCCACAGGAACATTTTAGCTTTCTTCAATGTGAATGTAGGTCTCATTTCCTAAAACATTCCAACTATTTATTTCTTCTACCAGTTTATTTTATTAAGCAATTATAAAGCATGCAGAATTTTAAATGGTCTTATACACCTTAAGATCCCGGAGCAAGAATATAACATCAAAGTTTAAGACACATAAATAATATATTAACCCCACTTGTCCTATTATAAAATTCAGGCAAATATTAAATATACTTAATTTGGCAACCGAACTCTAAATTAGAAAGTCTAGAAATAATCATTCCAGGAATAAAAGGCAAAATCATAATATTCAATATGATTCACAGAGAAGCAATCTTTTTTTCACAGCAAGCTTAGCTTTGGTATATTTAAAATTTAAAAATATTCAACGCAGCATTTATAGTACCAATTTAACAACTGCTTTACTGAAGCATGACAGTAACCTTTTTCTTTGACTACCCAACATGACATAAAGCTCACCATTTAAAATGTTATAAGTTACTATGTATAGTTTCTTAAGCCATATAAGAGCAAGATTGAAAAACCCTAGGATTTCTATGTAAATTTAGGATTGTTATTGGTTTGGTTTAGTTTTGGTTCAATTTCTGGCCTGATTTGCTTAACAAGTGGTTCTGAGCATATGGCATTTGGAAGCGCAGTAATCAAAGAACAAAGGATACTATTTTTTAACATTCAAGAAAGAAGGAAGAAGTAATCAAACCTGCTGCAAAATAATGAAATGTTCTGACTAATGGAATAATGTGTGATGGAACAGGTAGAAATCTGAAAATGCGACAGAAAAGCAGACCTCTTCTTAGAACTAGATGCTGAGTTTGTGCTGACTCCAGGAGGAATGTCGCTATAAAAAGAGTCGCCATCTCCAGGCTTTTTTACATAATCTCCCTGGGGTAACTGTCTAAGGCATAATAAACATTTCAGAGTCAGAAAACAAGACACACACATGAACACAGACATATACAAATATTCTTTTAGGAAAAAAGAGGTAGGGATAATGATCTCCATGAATCAAATCTATAACAACATGTAAGATTATATTTAATAAATGTGACAAGTTAAGTCATTCTAACTGTAGGTCAAAAATGCAATCAGTGAAGTCTATACAGTCTGGATGAATAAAGCCTTGCTTCAGGAGAAAAATATGGAAAGATGAAGTTTCTCATTGTAACTTTATTATACTTGGAGATGTTGACTGAAGTTTTGTCTTTAAGAAAAAAAAAAATGGTGCTGAAGGAAACATGTTGGGACAGACCGTCCTTGCCCCAGATAAGGCACAGTTTTTTTTTCACTGTGGTCAATAAACTATTCAAGATTTCCAAACATTATATAATGTAACCCCAAGACCAATTAAGTCCTAAAATAACGGAGGGATTTCTAAGCCATTTTCTATAATTTAATCCAATTAAATTGTTATTAATCTGTTCAATCTGGAGCTTCACTTGTTCATTTAGGAGAAATAGGAAGAAACTGAAAGAGATTCCAACACCAATCAAAAATGTAATGTTATAACTACACAGTAGAATATGTAAAGGGAGATAATTCTGCAAGAGGAAGAAGGGGTTGAAAAATATATGAATTCTTGCTGAGACTATAGGAAGATCCTTATAGGTAGTTGGTGGGTGACCTCGGTTCTCTGCCTCCACTGTAGAAGGAACACAACAAAAGAAGATCCATTTAATCTGTACTGTTATTGACCCCACTTGCTCTGATTTTGAATTAACTAAGGTTGGAACAGATTTTTATTACTTTTCCTAACGGACGAGGGTAGAAAACTCTAGAATGGACCACCTAGCTAACCTCAATAGCTAATCTGATCACCTGCCAATGCCTGGCCCCCAAAAAACCACCTGCATCCAAAACTTGATTCAGTTCCATTTGGTACCCTTGTGGGAGGCAATGGATTGAGAATTTTAAACAGAGTTATACTTCAATAGGTCTCCAACAAAGGCCAAATTTGCTAACTCCTTTTTCTACTTGATTTTTCCTTAGTGAGCATGCTTACCTTGGTTACTTGCTCATGCTAAATTCTATCTTAAAAAATGCCACTTTCAGATGTTTGCTTGCTTGTACCAATTCCTATTCTGTTTGAAACCTTGACAACACTTGGTCATTTGTTCTTTTGAATTACTTGAATACCTCCCTCATATTATTTCAATCCTATATACTCACACATTTCCACAAATCTAAAAAATTTTTTTCAACCCATAGGAAGCACATAGATAAATTTGTGTGATCCTCCCCTTTGAAGAAAGTCAAATTTCTCATTAGATTTGTAAGACTAATTTTAGAACTCTGTGATACTCTTTCAAAATATTTTTAACCCCTTAAGTGGCTTCAGCTCATAATTGTAACTTTTTTCTTTTTCCCAGTATATTATGAAACATTAATTTTATACAAAAAATAGTACAATTTCCCCATATTCACAGTGTTAATAATACAGGACAAATGATACATATTGTTATGCAAGAGATCTTTAATCTCTGGAATCACATTTTCTGCCTTGCCTCCTATGAGTAAAACATTCTGTCATGCTTGAAAAAAAAAATGATCTCAAGAAACTCAGAGTTCTGTATGTTGCCTCAGGGTGGAAACTTTCCTTTTGGATCACATTAATATTTATAAAAGAATGCCATCAACATCATCTCCAACAATAATCTTTATGGTTAACAAATCCTTTTTCTCATCATCACCTTTAATAATAATCTCTATAAACTGATAAGATGTGCCTCACTAAATTCAAATTAAATGAAGACAAATTCCAACTACATCTGACCTTTCCCATTAATCTATCCCCCAAATTACCTTTTCATTACCTGATTCTGGCATTCAGGCATTTACCAGGGCTCCCTTGGCTGAGGCTGCAGGCTTAAATGGACTACCTCTCACAATAGATGGGCCTCGTTTTGTTGCTGGTTTTGGTTTTTTTTTTTTTTTAACTCTGCACATTTTACCACTCCTTCAGTGTAATTTCTCTGCAGGGCATGGTCATCTTTCACACAATGCACAAAAATTCTAAACACCAAACATATCATAAACCATGGGCTTCAGTCAAGGGGTTGGAAGGGAGTTTAAGCTTAATGAACTTCTGGGGTGTGGCCTTATTTTTATGGTGATGAGCAGATTAGATTCTTAGCTATCTCTATTAGGAAGACTCCAAAATACAGAAACTACTCTGTATTCCCCTTAAAATCACATAAGGAATGCACGTAACTTTCTTCACATAGTAAATGAATAACAATGTTAATGACAGATTAAGAATTTTGTTAAAGATCTCTTAAGAATGATATTTAACATTCTTCACTGTCCAGTGAAGAATCATGTATCCATTGCCGATTACAACAAACTTACTTCTTCTTGTTTGAACTTTAGTGAAGATAGAGAATATCAGGTCCCCATGATCAATAAAATAACATTTCATCATTTCTTATATAAGATCATTAATGACTAAATGAGTCTTTAAATTTTTTAATCAAATTTCTTTTTCTAGTCTTTATGGCTTTCTTCTTAAATTTTTATCATCTCATGGAATTTTGACTCACGAAGTGATTACTACATTAGGTGGCTTGACCAGCACCAAGTTTTGTCATGGGATCATTACCTCATATTTCCCACATTATATGCAAATATGTAGATACACACACGAATTTTTATAAATAATGACTAGAATAAAAGCTTATTTAACTAAGTTCTTTTTCCTCAGAAAGGAACCCTGTTATGAGGGTAGTCTGGTCTTTCCTTAAAGGGTCCAATGAACCATAATATTTAACTTTAATCCTTACACAGACTCAAAATGAGAATACAATGAAAAAAACTTAAGTCTTAACCTTAATGCTGAAGGAGGCATTTCTCCAATGCTTTGTTGGTGTCTGGGCTGTCTGATACTAGAATTGTTACTTTACTGTTTTAAGAAATATTATATAATATGAACCAAGTCACACTGACAGATGCATGAATATCACTTAAATAATAATAATAATATAATTAATAATAATATAAAAACAAACTAAGATAGGTTTGAAAAAAAGGAGGGAGGGAGGTTCACAAGCAGAAAATAAACTGGCTAAAACAGGTGAGAGAGAAATGAAATGGGGAAGGGGGTTTCTGCTTAAGGTACAGATCAGGAAGATATGATCTAATTATTTATTCTATTTCACATTAATCATAATGATGTGTGTTCATTTCAGACCAAGGAAGAGAATATTTCAGCTGAATATGGATGTTATATAAATCCAAGTTCAAATTAATGTTTTCTTATTCTATTGCTACTTGCAAACCGATCTAAAAACTAAAGCTCAAACTTATAATTCTTGTATCAAAGTATACAGTTGCTGGGGCGCCTGGCAGGCTCCGTTGGCGGAGTGTGAGACTCTTGATCCTGGGGTTGTATGTTAGAGCCCCATAGTGGGTGTGGAGATTGCTTAAAGATAAAATCTTAAAAAAAAAAAACAAACACACGAGTATACAGCTGCTAGGTCCTAAAGCAATTATGATAGCATCAGCTGAAAATAATATGGAAGCCTTCGTCCCTGAAAATTTTAAAGAAAAAGATCAGCCATCCTTCTGACTACATGATGTATAAAAAAACTCTCCACGGTTCCTAGGTTACATGGTTCTCCCCTTCATAAGGTAACACTGGCAGATTTAAAGTGATACCATTCATGCATGGGGTTCTGCCTCTACTGTGTCCAGAACAGGGCTTCTGTTTTTATTAAGCAGTTTGTAAACAAAAGGAAAACAAAGGGTTGACAGACTTGCAATTAAACCTATCATGCCAGGTTATCAAGTTCCTTCACAGAGTTACTTGCCTGACTTCTCTAATAATTTGGAAGTTATGCCTAATGGCTATCGTTAATAAGAATCTGATAACCGGCTATATGTTTAATATGGTCTTGCATTTAGTGTCAGAGCAAACCTTTATGCTCACGCACACTGGCACCAGGTCAACCAGTATGTGTGGGCCTCATTCACGTGGATGTGAGAACAACCACATCCACCTCCTTCGTTTGAAGATCAGAGAAACACAAAGTCTTCAGAGACCACATGCTAAGAACTTCCCTCACTGTGATGCTTCACAGATTACATAGAACTTTATCTGATTTAAAAGTCAAGGGAAATTTAAGTGATTTCCCCAGAAATCACATCCTGGCGAGTGAATTTCTGATTCCTCGTCACTTAGTCCTCTCACCATGGAACCTCGAAGGAAAACCTTTAAATTTAAAGGTTTGACAACTCAAAATTCTCTTTTCTATTTCCTAGCATCCTTCAGAACTGAACACATCTTTCTGAACATCTGAAAATATTTTTATAAGACTATACATTTCTTAATGCATGCTTTGGTCCACTGGCCTTTCCCCACCTGCTCTATCGCCACGGACAAATATTCTCAAAAAGGAAAATCCTTCAGAAGATATTTACTAAAGTCCATTACTTGCTACTTCTTCACTCTGAGAATTATTCTACAAGTCTAAGACTCATTAGCTATAGACAAGGGCAAAAATAAATAAACATTGTAATGAAATATAGCAAAATACATAAAATACATATCTGTCGAAGATGTGACCACTCTCAAAATATGAACTAGGTTCCAAAATAGTAACCAGATTGATAAAATGATGACTCAGTAATGCCAGGAGGCATGAAATTGTATCAGACACATAAAGGAAGTTCTTAATGCAAAAAATGTTCTCAACTGTACCTATGCAGGTACTGAGTTAGAATAAGAGGTTGGTACACAGTTTTGCATATTAATAATTTTTTGTAGTGTGGGCAATTCCCTCACTCCGGATAGTACTCCAGGTGAGAATGTGTCTTAGAGCACTGCTTTAGGTTTGCTTATGTGGCTTATATTTGTGACATTTTACTTTCCTTTTTATATGTAAGCAATATTAGATTACCTTACAGCCTTAGCTACTACGGAAATGAGGCTGAGTCATCAATATTTGATCTTATTAGCCTAATTTTGTTTTTCATTGGAGAAAGCCACCAAACTTAGATTTCTGATATAACTGATCAAATTCTATCCAAGAGAAAGCTTAAATGATTCCAGCTCTTCTCCAGTGATTAGACACAAGAGTTTTAAACATGTCAAAAAGAAATCTAGTTCTTTTTAAAACTTAAGTCATTTTGTCTCAGGTTTACTTTTTCCATTACTGACGACTTAGTTAGTTATCCCAGGACTGGATGAATATTTCCTAATATCTATGCTAACTGACCAGGATCTTAGTTGGTTCAGTATGAGCACATTTATAGAGACTGTAGACACTTATGGCTAAAGTCTTCTTACAGGAATTTTAAATTACAACATGGAACAAAACAGAAAAGTAAAGTTCAAAATTTTAATTTGTGAAAAAATGAAAGCTAGTTAGGGCCTGAAAAAGTGTTATCATGTTTATTACATCTTATTCCCAATCTGCCTGACATTTGATGCAACAGTGGGGAAAGTTAAGTATGAATCTGCACAGTTATCTTGAGTACAAAACTAGTATTACATGATGCATAAGACCCGGTCTTCCAGGATATTTTAAATTTTTTGTATAATAGCTAAGAGCATTAATAATTTTTTAAATGTGAAAAGTGAAGGGGCTATCTCAAAATGGGTTAATTTAGATTTAGGAAAAAATAGGCATTTTTATAAAACTACATGAGTGCTCTGTACCACTTTTCATGCTGATGGTTAAACATAGATTTTAAGGTTATGATGAACAGGGTGTCTGACTTTATGGCCTTTACACTAGACAATCTGAGATTCCAATAATGCAAATTATTTACCTACACAATTACCTAATCAGTACAAAAGTATTTTCTTATGCAGAAGTAAACAGGCCCATCAAGTACCAGGACATTCTCCTGATCCCAGCACTGTGCCTATATAAATTTTATCATTTTTGTATGGAAGTTATTAATATAACAACAGTAACAAATAAAAAATAAATTCCTTCAGAAAGTACTAGGCAATAAGATTGCTAAAAAGATGAAGAAAAGCCAATTAACTAATGTAAACACAGGTGATTACTTAACACAGAGGAAGTTTGTTTTAGATGGAAAAAAGTTCATTTCCATATACATTACTATACATTACTATAATAGTAGCACAGGTAACTTCTATTATTATGGTACTGTTGGGTGAAAGAACCATTAAAATTAAATAATGATAGATCTATTTGTAAATAAATAATACATTCCACAGCACCATTAAAATTATCGTTTCAAGGTCATGAAAAACAAGATTGCTCTATGATCACAGAAACAAAGTCAACATTTACAACTTTTATAACTGCATGTATGAATTCCAAGGATGTTAATAGGATTTAAACCTTTCAGTTATGTGTTCAGATTATTCTCATCACATACCTCTGTTCTCGATAATTTCTTTTCATGGACAAGAAGAAAAGGAAAAAAAAAGAAGAATTAGTTACCTATGGAAGTATATTCAGAGAGAGCAATAAACATGAAAGGTCTAGCATTCGTTGAAAGGTCTCCACTAGAGGATTTCTGAATTGCAAAACTAAATGGGTAATACACGGTGCCTGGGTGGCTCAGGGGTTAAGCGACTGCCTTCAGCTCGGGTCATGATCCCGGAGTCTCAGGATCGAGTCCCACATCGGGCTCCCCGCTCGGCAGGGAGTCTGCTTCTCCCTCTGACCCTCTCCCCTCTCGTGTTCTCTCTCACTCTCTCTTTCTCTCTCAAATAAATAAATCCTTAAAAAAAGTAAAATAACATGGGGAATACAAACACAGACTCTCTTTCACACGATACACACACACACACACACACACACACACACACTCTCTCTCTCTCTCTCTACTTCATCTTTAGAAGCGACACCAAAGGGTTAGTGACAAAATTTTCAAATAAATATTTTTAACAGCATAAATAAGCTTCGGTTATGAAAGAACACCTGTTTTCCCAATATCAATTGTACAATATTAAACATTTAGTTAGTAATGTTCTAAAGTCAATCTTATTCAAGTTACTTCTATAAATTAACTGCTTTCATAGAAATAAAAATCATAATTCATTCCTTTTGGAATATATATCCCAAACTAAAGCTCTTCCTAAGAATTTCAAATGGGAAAACATGATTGGACACGGGAACATCTTATTTCATCATGTAGGATATATTAGAATGAGTTAATTCACAGCTGTTAGGGACCTTCTAAGTGATCACTACTTACTGAAACTTTACACTGGAAATACTTTGGTCAAACTTTAGTCTCTCTTTTTCATTTGGCCATACACCAAAACAAAATTACATGAGTTTTAAAACAAACCGATATTAAACAAAAATGTGTTCTAGGGGGTATAATAGTAAGACACCAGTGACTTTTAATTTACAACTCAAAAGACTTAATTTTTAACTTTCTATCGTGACCTAGTTAAGTGTTAATATTCTGAAGACATGTTAGAAAGGTCAAGCAACTGAGTACTGGGCTCCTTCCTCCCCACATCAAGGATAATGTTTCCATATCAATTTTATTCGTAGCACCTTTATCTGCCTATCTATTTCATACACCCTGTAAGTATCTTGGCTTAATAATGAGCTCATGAGAGTAAAAGGGCCAATTTGTTATCTATATTTTTCATAGTTGAAACCATCAGATTGGGGGATGGGGAGAAAAAGTCCCAGACTCTTTCTATTCAGTATGTTTAACTTTTTATTCCCTCCATCTGATTACCTAGTGGTCCATCAGTTCCAAATAAGTATTCCTCATTGCCTATTCCGCCATTCCCTCACTCCAAGGCTTGGAGAACGGGCAGAAAGTTTAATCGGAAGCATTAATGAGGAAACGAGTTTTCAGGTCCTAAATCCATTTTTGAATTTCAAGTAGAATATGAATTTCATGAATTTAACTCCTGTATTAAAACTTCTACATTCTCGTTCTATTCTTAAACATACTCTGAATTAAGTTTAGTAGCACTAAAACTTTCATCACTCAGGTTCAAATTTATGAAGAGGATTCTGTGGTATGAATAAGATTTGTCTTTTTCCTTAGCGAATACGCAAAGTACATATATTCAGAAATGAAAAAAAGAAAAAACAGTGAAATCTCAAAAGAATTTCATAAAAATAAGAAATGACAAACAGAAGTACTTTCATTCTAATCATTAAAACAAATGGACATAGGTAATTTCATTAGCAAGAGAAGTTTAGATTTCATATTTTCTGAAAGGTAATTTTTTTTCAAGATTGCAAAAACAAGAAATACCAATTTGCATCAGTAGGTGGCAGAAAATCACACACAACAGAACTAATAATTTTGGCTTCCCCTTTTCACATGACCAATGAAACCACTGAGCTACTTCAAAAGATCAAAGCTTGTGATGGCAATTACCACATAGGTCTTAAATCAGGGAAGTCGAGGAAATAGCGTTAACTCCAAGATGGGACTAATTCACCTGGGGTGTGAGGCGAGGTCATATGATAAATATTCAGAAAAGCCTTCCTTTCAGACATGTAATTTTATAACTCCAAATGTTATGATGAAATCAGGCCATGCAGGGGGCACCTGGGTGGCTCAGTCGGTTAAGCGACTGCCTTCAGCTCAGGTCATGATCCTGGAGTCCCGGGATCGAGTCCCGCATCGGGCTCCCTGCTCGGCGGGGAGTCTGCTTCTCCCTCTGACCCTCCCCCCTCTCATGCTCTCTCTATCTCATTGTGTCTCTCAAATAAATAAATAAAATCTAAAAAAAAAAAAAGAAAGAAAGAAATCAGCCCGTGCAAATGGAAGTATGCCATAGAGCTAACGGCCTGCACATCAAAGAGGCACGTAGGTATCTATGTGCCTTCCACAGATGCCCTCGTGTATTTTAATGCTTTCAGCATACAACGTTTATCTTGGCAGTAAGCTAACTGCTCTTTCTTTTCCACCAAAGAAACTCTTTCAGGGTTCTGACTTCACAACAAACAACAGCCATATATACTTTTAAAGAGATTTCCTTCAAATGAGTTGGTTTAAGACCATGTCAGGTAATAATAATAATAATAATAATAATAATAATAGCACATAATTACATAGTGCCTAGTCTACTGAACAGTTTGGGGTAATTTTGAAGCCTAAAATATCCTAATTCCCAAGTCTGTCAGTGAAGTAAGTCAGGCGTATGTGGGGGGTAGTACTATAAAATGGGGTAATGGCCAGAATGCCTAGAAAACATTGTAGGCCCTTCAAATGGAGAAAAACCCTAGGGCCGGGGTACTGAAACATCATCATGAGAGATCAGCAGAACAATGATTTTAAGTTGAAATATTAAACAGAACTCAAGGTTCACCATATTTAAGTTTCAATTTATTAAACTTAAATAAGTTACTTGAATCCTAAGGAAATTTTTTACATCGTTAATATCAAAGTACTTCAAAAGGAAACTGAACATATTCAGAAAATAAGTAAGTTTGGAATGCCCGAAGTCATCTCCTTAGCTAAATGCTCAAGGGGTTTCAGTATTCAAAAGTTACGTAATTTGTAACTTTTTAAAAATGTATAAATAAGAACCCAAAACTTCTAAGCTGAACTTGAAGCTTAAGAATTACATATTAAAAGCAGTAACTTAAAGTTGACTCTGAATGTGAACAAATGAAGTCTCTGAACAGTATTTTCTTCACACACAAACACCCAATAGTTAAATACTAGTGCCCCCTTCGTACTGGGTATGAAGAGGAAGAGGTTCTGCCTCTGGCACGATGCTGGGCCACGGCAAGTCCTCGGTCACACATCTGCCGTGGCTTTTCTTGCTGAGAATTGACGGCGTCACTGCTGTTGGTACTAAAGCATTATGCTCCCTATGGGACCATCTTGCCTAGATCTCTGGGCGTGGGTTTAAGTCAAGAGAGCCCACGTCACTCAAGAGCAAACCAACACAGCCTTCGCATTAAGACACGATTTAGATCGGTTTTACTTCACGTAACGGTTTTAAAACAATATTCTTTACTTTCAGAATAGAAGGGAGTTACCTCAAAATCTAAAAACATAGTAAATTATTATCACCTCTAATCATGCCAAGACTATTCACTGATTGCCTGTGGAACCAGACTGATTTTCATTGCAGGTATACCTATCCAATGATACACAACTTTCTAGGTGCTTAATTAATTTAAATGAAATGTTTTAAAGTCTACTTCGATAGTAACAATACTGAGACATTTCACTTACTTATAACCCCATGCAGTTATTCCTAATATGAGGGCCAGCACTAAGACGGTGCCAGCGATTATGCCTATTATGATATTGGTACCAGCGACACCTATGGGGGGAAACAGAAAACAATGAAGATCAGTGTATATAACTGAAATTTTGAGACAAAATTCTTTCAGGAACATTATTCCCCATATTTGTAATCACCACACTAACGAAATTATTTGTTTTACAAAGTGGGCGTTTTTTCCCTTTAAATCTTAATCTTAGAGAACACTTCTTTAATTTAATTTTCTTGAGCTACACTTGACATAAGGTTGTATTTGTTTCAGGTGTACAACATAATGATTTGATATCCATACATACTGTGAAGTAAAAAAGTGGCTGTTTTTTGTTTTGTTTTGTTTTGTTTTTTAAAGATTTTATTTATATATTTGACAGAGAGAGACATAGCGAGAGCAGGAACACAAGCAGGGGGAGTGGGAGAGGGAGAAGCAGGCTTCCCGCAGAGCAGGGAGCCCGATGTGGGGCTCGATCCCAGGACCCTGGGATCATGACCTGAGCCGAAGGCAGACGCCCAACGACTGAGCCACCCAGGCGCCCCAAAAGTGGGTGTTTTTTTAAAGGGACGAAAAATCAAGCATTACTTAGCAATCCGAATCAACTGTTTGTTTACGTAATTCTTTGTCTACATTCCCTTTTCATTCTTGTCCCAGTATATTTTGCACAGTTTTATTTCCCACGTAATTTTCTGAAAAATAAGATGAGGTCGCTGAACTACTAAAAGGAAGAGTAAAAAATAAAAAACAAAGGGAGAGCGACTCTACCATATTGCCATAGCACTCTCTGGATAGGAACGTGTAGAAATCCATGTTCCTTTTGACCCTGACCTCTTGCTCAGGAATTCCAGAAATGTGACTGTCCATATCCTTCCATCCTGACCACTAACGCAAGGTCCTTATCGCCCTCGGTTGTACGTGTGATATTTTGTCTCTCAAATGTAAGCTCCTTGAGAGAGAAAATGTGTCTACGGATTTATATAATGAGTGCTCAGGTGACCAAACAATGGGCTTATAGTTCCCAGTTGGTAATGGTGGCTGTGGGATCCTAGAGAAGGAAAGAAGCCAGAGGAAAAGAGAGTGTGTGGCGAGCCAGGGACTGGTGCTTGCCAGGCACGAGAGCCAGGCGGCAGCAGACCGGCAGAGGGCCAAGGCGAGGCCAGTGCTCAGGACTCGGTAATGGCACTGTGTGTCAGCATCTGCTGTCAGGAAGGCAGAGGTGGAATCCTTAGGGGGATCATAGCAGTGTGAGTGACCCCATAAGTCAAAGGCTCGGGCAAGAGACTCAAGGGAGGGCCCAGGAGCAGAAAAGGCAGATCGGAGGCCTGGCTGCTTTGCTGATAATGATTTCTACCAGATGCTTAAATCACCCAGATCTGTTTCACTCAGAGCAGCTCAGGTCTCTCTTGGTCTGCTGCACTCCCGAAGCATCTTTCTAGATGTCAACAGTTTGTAATCACGGGCAACTAGGGCAGATCGCAAATCCCCATGACAGAAGCGGCCGCCCCCCTGTATGGGAGGCCTCGGTAAGTCGTGTCCTACGGCAGGGCATCCGAGGAAACCGGCACAGCCCACCCTGCGCACATCCTCTGTGGGATGGGGGGATGCAGATGCCAGAGGACCCACTGGGGCACTGGGGTTTTCCTACTCTAGGGCCTAGCATATCTGCCTTTTCTTCTTTTTCTTCCAGCAATTTTTACAGGGATCAATAAACTTGGAGGCTTAGCCTGGTTATTTCTAAGTAATGATATGACTTCTGACAAGTCACTTAAATCCAGGGACCTGAATAGCCTCATTTCTGCATTCACTGCTGAAAAAAGCTCCATACTACCCTTGCTAAGACTGAGGACACCAGAATCTTCATCATTCTCTGACTTTCCTTGCTAAAGTCATCGTGGCTAAGATTTTTAACCTGTCTGGATGATTACAATGAACAGGAAGATGAATGGACTTCAGGATTTGAACATTAATTAACACTTAATCATGAAAAATGATAAAATAGTTTAAAAGGGGACATCTACCTCCAAGGCATGTGTTCTTACAACTATCTGCATTTAATTTCTACCTCTCCATTTGGGCCACTGTAGCTTTTAGATCTGTACCCGTTGTTTCTTATCTATGTCCTTAATCCCCTTCTAGACACCTCGGCCAAGGTTACTACTTCTAGAATTATCTACAGTTCAGGCTACAGAACTTGGGTTGAATGGAGATGGGATTCTATAATAAAAAAATATTAAAGCCAACAAGATATTTAAAAGTCAATTCTTCAGAGGTGCCTGGGTGGCTCAGTCGGTTAAGTGTCTGCCTTCGGCTCAGGTCATGATCCCAGGGTCCAGCCCCAGGTCAGGCTTCCCGCTCAGTGGGGAGCCTGCTTCTCCCTCCCCCTCTGCCCCTCCCACTCCCTGCTCATGCTCTCTCTTGCATAAATAAATAAAATCTTTAAAAAATAACCCAGTTCTTCAAATTGCTTTTTTTCTATGTATTCAATCCCAAAATATAAAATTCTCTCCTTAAATTCAGAGAGTTAAGAAATAGGACTACTTTCTTCATTTAAAAGAAATGCTAGGGTTTGTTGTCACCACCCCCCCAAAACAGAATACTTGAAAAATCTCAGTCTGATGTAGGACAAGATAAGGCTAAATCAGTAGACTAAGTTATATTCAATATTACACATGGAAATGGAAATGGAAAATATCAGTTTCATACTGTGGATCCCAGTTGTATATTATATTTGAGCTATAACAATAATCCAAATGAAACTCTCTGAAGAGCAGTTCTCTCTCGTTATGTATAAAAACTACGTAATGGCAGTAATCAAGTACCTACCATTGCCTGACAGAGTTATGCCAGTCTTTGCATCATCATTGTGAGGGAAGTATGTGCTGCAGTCTGCACCAATCCAGTGTCTGTTACAGACACACTTCAGCTCATTACTGCAAACCTGAAATCCAAAATCAGTCAAGAGTACAGGTCAACTCTCTGATACAGAAGCATGAAAAATAAGCACTAATTTCTAACTGTTATATGCCTAGAATTTGACGGTACTGAAAAATGATCAGTACTTTCTTCTAAAGACTAATTTCCTTATTTCTTTCTCAAGTACCTAAAATAATATTTTCTAGAGATCAGCAGTTAGACTCAAAGGGAATAATGAATTTTAACAGGGGAAATGAATATACAGTCTAAAAAGAAATCAATGAAATTATTGTTTTGAATTTCATTAACTTAAATTTTATAGGACGGAGTTTTAAAACTCAGCAGAGATACAATCATTTGCCGATTATCCAATATAAAAGTTTCTTCCAAAGAAACGGTCTTTATACCAAAGTTTTATTCATCCTTTAGGAAGCCTAAGAGATAAAGAGCAATCCAATGAAGAAGAGGGAAGGCCTGATTGGGCTAAGAAGAAAGTTTCACAAAGCTATAGCCCTGGCACCTCAACCCAAGCGACAGAGATGAACGACCTCCACGCCATGGAAACTGTGAAGCCCTCAAACAAAATGTAAGGAAAAATTTCACATAAAATGGCACCAAATTTTTAAAAACTATAAGACAATAATCTATCTTCACTTATACGTACCGGAAACGGAATCTACACCTAGATCTGATACTTCAAAACAACTTTCAGTGGAGTGGGAAGTGGGGGAGAATTCAGCTAGGTTTAAGATCAGAGAAGTTCTTCAGGGGGCAGGCTGTCAGTGGATAGCTTTCTGTCTTCTGTCTAATCTATGACATACATCCACATCTAAATGTAACTATAGGGGCACCTGGGTGGCTCAGTCGTTAAGCATCTGCCTTCGGCTCAGGTCATGATCTCAAGGTCCTGGGATCGAGCCCTGCATCAGGCTCCCTGCTCAGCGGGAAGCCTGCTTCTCCCTCTCCCACTCCCCCTGCTTGTGTTCCCTCTCTCGCTGTGTCTCTCTCTGTCAAATAAATAAATAAAATCTTTTTAAAAAATGTAACTATAAAATACAATTAAGAAAATGCAGATTTCAGATTAACAAATCTCTGCAGATTGACAAATATGCGGGAAGAAAAAGGTTGAGGTTTTTTATTGTTATGTTAATTACCATACATTACATCATTAGTTTTTGATGTAGTGTTCCATGATTCATTGTTTGCCTATAACACCCAGTGCTCCATGCAGTACGTGCCCTCTTTAATACCCATCACCAGGCTAATCCTTGCCCCCACCCCCCTCCTCTCTAGAACTCTCAGTTTGTTTCTCAGAGTCCATCGTCTCTTCGTCTCCCCCTCTGATTTCCCCCCATTCATTCTTCCCCTCCTGCTATCTTCTTCTTCTTTTTTTTTTTAACATATAATGTATTATTTGTTTCAGAGGTACATGTCTGTGATTCAACAGTCTCACACAATTTACAGCGCTCACCATAGCACACACCCTCCCCAATGTCTATCACCTAGCCACCCCATCCCTCCCACCCCACCCCGCTCTAGAACCCTCAGTTGGTTTCTCAGTGTCCATCCTCTCTCATGGTTCGTCTACCCCTCCGATTTTCCCCCCTTCATTCTTCCCCTCTTGCTATCTTCTTTTTTTTTTTTCTTAACATATATTGCATTATTTGTTTCAGAGGTACAGATCTGAGATTCAACAGTCTTGCACAATTCACAGCGCTTACCAGAGCACGTACCCTCCCCAGTGTCTATCACCCAGCCACCCCATCCCTCCCACCGCACCCCCCACTCCAGCAACCCTCAGTTTGTTTCCCGAGATTAAGAATTCCTCGTATCAGTGGGAAAAGGCTGAGGTTTAAAGTCAAAAGGCCTGGCTGTGAGTGCCCATTTCACCGCTCTTATCAATGGGTTTTAAGCAGGCCCAACGCTCAGTTTCCACATCGCACAACAGTGACAAGGAATCACAAGAGAGTCCTAGCAAACATCTATCCGACACTCACTATGCCTCAGGCATTGTTTTAAGTACTACATTTAAGTTGCAAGTATTAACTCACTAATTCTTTTTTTCTTTTTTTTTTTAAAGATTTTATTTATTTGACAGAGGGAGACACAGCGAGAGAGGGAACACGAGCAGGGGGGATGGGAGAGGGAGAAGCAGGCTTCCCAGGACCCTGAGATCATGACCTGAGCCCAAGGCAGACGCTTAACAACTGAGCCACCCAGGCGCCCCTTAACTCACTGATTCTTTTTTTCTTTTTTTTTTAAAGATTTTATTTATTTGACAGAGAGAGACACAGCAAGAGAGGGAACACAAGCAGGGGGAGTGGGAGAGGGAGAAGCAGGCTTCCCGCTGAGCAGGGAGCCTGATGTGGGGCTCGATCCCAGGACCCTGGGATCATGACCTGAGCTGAAGGCAGACGCTTAACAACTGAGCACCCAGGCACCACCCAGACTGCCTAGTTTTGTTTTGTTTTGTTTTAAAGATTTTGTTTATTTATTTGACAGGGAGAGATAAACAGCGAGAGAGAGAACACAAGCAGGGGGAGAGGGAGAGGGAGAAGCAGGCTCCCCGCGGAGCAAAGAGCCTAATGTGGGGCTCGATCCCAGGACCCTGGGATCATGACCTGAGCCGAAGGCAGACGCTTAACGACTGAGCCACCCAGGTGCCCAGTCAACTGTATTTTTTCTTTTTTTAAGATTTTATTTATTTGACAGAGAGAGTCACAGCAAGAGAGGGAACACAAGCAGGTGGAGTGGGAGAGGGAGAAGCAGGCTTCCTGCTGAGCAGGGAGCCCGATGCGGGGCTCGATCCCAGGACCCTGGGACCATGACCTGAGCCGAAGGCAGACGCTTAATGACTGAGCCACCCAGGCACCCCTTAACTCACTGATTCTTCACAACAATCCTGTAAAGCACACAATATTCTTCTTCTCATTTTAAAGGGGAATAAATCGACTCACACAGAGGCTAGATGAGTTGCCAAATCTCACTCAATTAGAAAGAAACAGAGATGGGATTCAAACTCAGACTGTCTGATTCCAAGCCCATACTCTTAACTATACAATGTACAGTACATAGACAGTATCTACTGTATTCTCATTTTAATTTTTATTGTATATTTAGAGTTACTGTGAATTAAAAATATATAGGATATAATGTCTCTGTATTATGCATAATTACTGCAAATGATTTGGATGATATTTGCCACCTGAATTACTTGTGTCTATCAATTTATTCATTCGTTAAACAAATATTTTATTAACAAAACTGTTTGGTCTCTGTGTTATACACTTCTAGATGAAGAAGACATTGTTATCATTAGCATGAATGATCAAGAAGTAATTCCACTTTTTGCCCTATCCCCCCAAAAAAGCATTTCCCCTTAACATCTTCTCACTTACTCAAGAAAGAAGACTTAGTAGACCCCTTTGTAGGAGCAGAACTACTTACTATGTGCCTTCTCTATTTTCACTTGCCATAAGAACTCCTATCCTTTGGCAAAGAGTTACAGTTGGTAAGACCTCCCTAAGAAAATTCTTGGCATATCCCTGGAGGATCTACATGGAATGACCAGGATTGAAGGCTTACAATTTCAGGACAGGGATCCTTTACCTCAACTGGATAATATGACCAGCTCAAGCCAAGAATCTAGGTAGGGTTTAAAAAAAAAAATCATAGTGCATGCCAAAAGAAAAAGAAGTAAAAATTATTTTATTAGTATAGGAATTCCTAACAGAAAATGACCAAACTGTGATCACTATTGGGGCATGTTTATCTAACTTATAAACTTACTTATATAGGACCTACATTATCAGATATGTGACTGAAAAAATAGAATTTAGTCTTTTAAACAATGCTATTCTTTCTGTTCATCTGTGATAAACATTTCTCTGACTTATTCAGTTTTTATTTCTAGGAGTTATCCTTGACTGATACACGCTTGGTGTGGCTACAGCAACTATTTATGACCTGTTCTAATTGCTCAGTGACTAGACCATACCAGTTGTTAAATATTGTGGCCAATGCCCTTTTCTACACCCTTTTTAAAGTCCCATTAGAGTTTATTAAAACTTCTCTCCCAGGGGCGCCTGGGTGGCTCAGTCGTTAAGCGTCTGCCTTCGGCTCAGGTCATGATCTCAGGGTCCTGGGATTGAGCCCTGCATCGGGCTCCCTGCTTGGTGGGAAGCCTGCTTCTCCCTCTCACACTCCCCCTGCTTGTGTTCCCTCTCTCGCCGTCTCTCTCTGTCAAGGAAAAAAAAAAAACAAAAAACAAAAAAACCTTCTCTCCCAGATCACTTGTAGAAAACCAGCATTATATTATATGAGATCACATTAACATAATGCAAAAGAAAAATGGAAGAATTTGATTAGGAAGATTATACTTTTTCTTATTCCCAGGCTTGCACAGATTATGCAACAGAAATATTCCAACAACTATGACCAAAGAACTGTTTACAAGCCAGCTAGAAACATGGATAAGCACATTTTCGATTTTTACATAATAAGCAGGTTAGGGTCATACCTGTTTCTGTGATATAAAAGAATAGAGGAGTTTCCCTATGGCAAGGTACTGAATACTTACTCCATTTCCTGAACAAACAGTGCCTTCTTTATTGCTTAAGCAAGTACTAAAGTTGAAGGAAGCCACAGGAAGACACCTGTGTTCTAAGCACATCATTTGGGGACCACAAGGTGTCCCATCTTCCACATAGCCAAGATCGACATCTTCTTCAAGCTTCACATGCCCACCACTAAAAACAGAAAGCAAAAAGAAAATAGGATTCCATTAATTCACATTCATCTTGAGAATCTGCTTAAAAACTAAAAAGTGGGTTAAGTGTCTGACTCTTGAGTTCAGCTCGGGTCGTGACCTCAGAGTTGTGAGTTCGAGCCCTGCATCGGGCTCTGGGCTAAGTGTGGAGCCTGCTTGGGATTCTCTCTCTTCCTCCCCCTCTGCTAGAATGCACACACTCTCTCTCTCTCACTAAAAAACACTAAGCTAAACTAAAAAGTGGGCAATAATACTTTCTCTATTTTTCTATTCATTATCTAATAAAAACAAATAGCTTGTTTTTCAGAGTCCCTCTGATGAGGGTTCTAGAGGGGAGGGGGGTGGGGGGATGGGTTAGCCTGGTGATGGGTATTAAGGAGGGCACGTTCTGCATGGAGCACTGGGTGTTATACGCAAACAATGAATCATGGAGCACTACATCAAAAACTAATGATGTAATGTATGGTGATTAACATAATAATAAAAAATTTAAAAAAAAACCAATAGCATAACCATTTCAACCTCTAAATGGAGAAAGCAATTAAATCTTTGCTTTCAGAGATATGGATATATTTTAGGATTTAAACATAATTATTATAACAAGGGCCTGAATTGGAATAGCTTTATCATTTTGCCTTGGCTATCATGTACAAGTCAAGTGAGCCATTATTACTAGTATTTGGTTTGATAAGTGGGTAGATCTCAAGATTTCAAACATGTTTCAAACAAGGACGAGAACTGGTCTGGGTTTACATTTCCCAAGAAGATTGCTAATTTAAAAATGGTAATTGAGAATGGCTATATTATTAACTTCACTACCTAAATGTTATATAGGAATAAATAAAACAGAACACGGTTAAAATGTAAATCCTTAATTTAGTCATATGATGCCACGTCAATGTCAGCACATAAATCTCCATTCTTTTTATTTATTTATTTTTATCAAAATGCATATGCATATAGTTTAAAGAGTCAAACAGACAAATCGTTTTTTTTTTTTTAATGCAATAAAGTGGTTCAGTGCCCTCTCCTCCACCATATATCCCTCCTTGGAGGAAACCACTTTCTACTTTTAATTGATTCTTTTGTTATTTATGTACATATCTTTAATTAAGAGTTTGTGTTACTATTTTTTTATTTTTCCATTTCAGATACTACCAACTGACTCCCCTCTATGGAATTTGAAAATTTGTATCTTTCTCCTATCCTCCCATCAGAAATTTTGTTTAATCAATACTCAAATCAATAATAAAAATGTACACTATTAGGACTATGTAAATGTTACTCAGTTGAGTGATACAGTATGCCATAATTAAACCTTTTCTTTTCCTGTACAACTTTTCATTTTCCCTCAGATTAGCAAGTCTCTTATTTGTTTGTTGTCTTTTTGCCTACTTTCCTAAGAATTTGTCACCAGTACGAAACTAATCAAACTCTGCTGACCCCCAAATCCCCAAGATGTGCTGTCTGAGCATCAGTTCTTCTTCCTGCAGAAATCTCTCCTGGAGTTTCTATCTGGAATATACCCTACTCCTGTCTGATCTGGCTGTCCGCTGTACCCTGTACGGCACTGTAGTATCTGGGATTTCCCCTCACCATTCACTAGAGGGTTGCCCTGACTCTTCACTCTACGTGGTGGGTATCTTGTTTCCTGTATGACCAGCCTTTCCCTCTCTTATCTTACGCTTTCATTTGAGTGGAACACAATTTCTAATAGCTTCCTGAAAAAGGGTATGGGGGAGGACATTCGCCGGGAAACCTGCATATCTAAAAGTGTGTCCACTTTCTCCCTTCACACTTGATTGATATTTTGCCTGGGTACAGAACTTAGTTCAGGAATCATGTTTTCCATTGTATTCTGGCTCCCAGGGCTCCTGCTGATAGATCCTAAGCCTGATCTTTTTTTTCACCTCTCTGAAAACATTTGGGATTCTTTTCTTTGTCCTAAGGTCTGAAGTTGCATAATGGTATGTTTAGATGTGCCTCGGAGTTCACTCACTGCACCTGCACTTGGTGAGCCTGTCAATGTAGACGCTCAAGTCCATCCTTTGTAGACAATCTAAGTCACTCATTGATGATTTCTTCCCTGCTATTTTCCCTGTTCATCATTCCTATTCCAACTTGGTGAGGTTTTCTCTTTGTTCCACTCCTTTCTGCTTTTGCCCTACTTTCTGGGAGATAATTTCAACTACTGGGTTTAATCTCTACCTCCATATTTTTAATTTCCAACAGCATTTGTTTCTGTGAATGTTCTTCATTTGTTTAAAAAAATAGCACTCTATTCTTTTTCATGATAGAAGTATCTTATCTCGCATAAATATTGACAGGTGCCCTTTTTTCTGGTTGTTTTTATCTCTTTGTGTATGTGTGTTTGAGCCTTTCTTCACATGTCTGATAAACTGCTCATATTTGAGTTATCAGATACATGATAGGAAATTTTAGGGCTTTCTGGCTGAACATCAATGAGGCTGGTCCACTTGCACACACCCTGGTATCAATATTGCCGGTCGTCCTTCAGTTCGGAAACCTGTTTATGTGTAGAATGTAAAGCTCAAAATCTTCCATGAGAGGGTGAGCAATCCCCAGTTTAGGTGAGTCAGGAAGTAATCTGTTGGCAGACTTTTCAACTATCTTTTCTATTTTAGCCCCTCCCTGTCCCTGAATCCTTTTACTCTGTCTTCCAGAAGTAGATGATGCTGCCAATTTTTGAGTCTTTGGGGAAATGACTTTATATACAAGGTTAGCTCTCCGTTTTCCCCATTACTGACTTAGGAATTCAGCTTTCTTAGTTTTGACAATCATTTGCCACACATGCATATGCTCTCCACACTCCCAAATTTTGTTGCTGTTGTCTCCTCTCCCTTTCTCTACTGCCCTGTGGATACACAAATTCCAAAAAAGATCGTTACTGTCATTTTAGTGGGGGTTCAAAAGGGAGTAAAGGAAGATGCATATATTTAATCTACTGACTTTACCCAGGAGTTCTGACTCATTTTCCTTATTAGGAATGAAATGCAAACTAAACCCTGTAAGATATTCTCGACCCATTAAACATAACTCCATCAACCATAGTCAACTAATTCTTAGCTTCTTTTCAACCCTTTTGGTCACCCCTACGGGTTAGATTCTGTTTCGGCTTGCTAACACGCATGGGAACTGAAAAAACCAAAGTAACTCTACGAGGCACTCCTCGGAAGTAAGATGACTAATGTTCTCATAGAATGGGGAAGATGATTACCTGCAGTTTAATGTCCTTCCCTGCTGCACAACCAAAGTAGATGTGATTTCACCATCAAGTTCTCCAAGCCTGGGGATATTACCAATATTGGTGCACAAAAGGTAACCACAAAGCACATCCCTGTGTTAAAAGATACCAATTATTTACTTCTTTCCCCAAATAACAAACCATGTACAGTTAGAACAGTAATCTTATCTCATTTTAGCGTTTCTTTTTCATCCACTCTATTTTATTTACTCAAATTATAATAAGCTAAATAAGCCCAAATTAGTTTGCCTCCCGCTTTAAAAAGTGTCTTCTCTGAAATTGTTATCCATGTACCAAAATCCCAAACTGTTTTCTAGATTTTCCTTTACTGTCCATTAGTTCAAGTATTTCTCTGAAGGAAATTATCCAACAAAAAGACTTCTTTTAGATCAGAATCTCCTTCCCTAGAACACACCACTGGATATGCTAAAACATTTTTTTTTAATATTTGACAAGTGAATAAATGACCTTTGGATGAGTACTCTTTTGGAAGACAGCTCTTTCTTCAACCTTTTGCCCCAGAATTAAAGAATTTTATGTATATTTTATACATAGTAGATTTTTACTTTATATATAGTAGAATTTTATATATGTTTTATATATATATAGTAGATTCTCAGCCACATAGATTCACGATCCCTTTTCCAATATATTCCACTAATCCCCCACCAACCGCATATAATTCTAATTTAACATATAAAACATTTCCAGTGGTATTATTATCTGACATATTTTCTATATCTAGCACATTTTAATTGCTAATATGCATAATATTAAACACATACACTAATAAATATCTTGTCAAGAATGATTAGTAGACTAGCAAGATTATATATGAAAATATTAAGCTTCGGGCGCCTGGGTGGCTCAGATGGTTAAGCATCTGCCTTCGGCTCAGGTCATGATCCCAGGGTCCTGGGATCGAGTCCCGCATCGGGCTCTCTGCTCCTTGGGAGCCTGCTTCTCCCTCTGCCTCTCTCTTTCTCTGTCTCTCATGAATAAATAAATAAAATCTTTAAAAAAATAAATAAATAAAAAGAAAATATTAAGCTTCATCAGATAGAGAAAAATTAGAACTTATATCTATCATCAATATAGAAAAATGTATTAATTCATCCTTAAAAAATAATTTTTAAAGGTTACATCATTTTATTATAGCTATCACAAACAAAAATGCTTTCTTAACACAGAAGAGATATTCAACACTTTTATAAGTGTCATTTATGTGCATGGAGCTTACTAAGTACTTTAGGATATATAAAGAAAAAAAGACACGGTCAAGAAATAGACTCAGATGAGAAGAGAAATCACACACATAAACGGCTATAAAACATGAAGGGGCAGGAACAAGGGCCACAGTAACAGTACAAAAGGCTGTGGGAATTCAGAGAAGAGGGAAATGATTTATTTCTAGAGTAAATCCAGAAACAATTTATACAGCATTGTCCAAGTGGGACTGTGACTGGTAACGGAGTGAGGATAAAGGGTGCTTTTGGAGGAATGAGCAGCACAAGCAGAGGTACGGAGGTGAGAGAATAAAATGCATGGACTAGGAATGACAAGGTTTGCTAGAATTTGGAAGAGTAGAGAAGAAAAAAACAAAACAAAACAAAAAAATGAAGGTTAAGGGCAAATTGAGGAGGATGTAAAGGGTCAAGCTAAAGTTCCATTTTGTTCATTAAACAAAACAGTAGGACATGCCACAAAGTGGTTAAGGGAGAGTTCTGAAATCAGACTGCCACATTCTAATTCTGCTTCTACTGCATCCTAGCTACATGACCTTGGTCAAATGAATTAATTGTGCCTCAGTTTTTCCTCCATAAAATGAGGAGAACTGCCATAAAGACTAAATAACAGAGCTTATGTAAACTGCAAGATAGTGTGCACAGTAAATGTTGGGCATTATTCTTACTATTAATTAGGTATGTGGGACCAGTGACATTTGAACAAAGAATTGACAGTCAAAAAGATTCAGCAGATGAGGGCGCCTGGGTGGCTCAGTTGGTTAAACGACTGCCTTCGGCTCAGGTCATGATCCTGGAGTCCCAGGATCAAGTCCCGCATCGGGCTCCCTGCTCAGCAGGGAGTCTGCTTCTCCCTCTGACCCTCCCCCCTCTCATGTGCTCTCTCTCTCTCAAATAAATAAATAAAATCTTTAAAAAAAAAAAAAAGATTCAGCAGATGAATATTCTGATGGCAGCATGCTAGAGACCCCTGGCTTAAGACACTCTTAAGAGGCCTTTGTAACAGTTGAAGAATTAATGTAGGTCTTAGTTGCGGCAATGCAATAGGAAAGGAAATGAAGAGATCAATTAAGACAAATGGCCATGTTTTGGTGTCTGGACAATGTGTCAGAGGGACAGTGGAGTCAAGGGCCACTGCAAGGCTTCTAAACTGAAGGACAGTGAGATATTAAGATCTTTGACAAAAATGGTGGTTCAGAAAAGTCAGAGCCAGTTAATAGAGTATATATTCTGGTGGCTTTAATTTTTGTCGCTTTGAAATGCTAGCCAGTGCCTTCTAGGTGAGAAAGTCCTGAGGCAGCTGCAAGGGTGGCCTGGGCCTGAGGGGAGAGGTCAGCATAAGTGTTAAGACTCAGGAGCCTTCCTCAGGGTGGAGCTGGAATGCTGGGAAAAGATGAGGAGAGCAGGCAGCAGAAGGCTCTGCGGGATGCAGAGAACAGGAACATCCTGGTGGCTCCGAGAGTAACACCTGCAATTAACTAAGGGATAAACTCTGCGCAAACTTCTCCATCTCACCGTTTGTTGCACTGTATCCATGTGTCTTTGTCTTTCCCACAGTTCCCCTTCTCCGTCCCTTCGATATTCAGTTTCTCATAGCAGTATTTGTCTGATGCCATCACCTCTGAAGCAGAAAAGAGTTTTCTATCGGTGAGAGATTTAACACATGAGCTGCTCAAAATGTTCGCAGTAAGGGAAAGTAGCCATTTAAAGGACTCTTCTTCATGACAATGGTGCCAATTCCAAAGACTGTACCCATGGTTCTCAAGAGTTGTCCTTTACCACAGACATCCATGACTCAGCTACATTCTTCATGACTGTTCATTGAAAATTTGGAAAACAAATCTATGGAGATCTTTGATGGGATTGAGGCTATAGGTTCCAAGAACAACATTCCTCAGAATGTGGCCAATAATTAGGGGAAGATGCTACCAAATTGTTCCTGGAATAAATACTCCACACTTTAATCTCAGTGCCAAATGTAAAGTATAAATTTCTCACTTGGCAACTTTTATTAATCATAATGACAAGTTTATTAAAATAACTATGCACTATAATTAAAGATTCAAGAAACAGTAGTATAATTTCTACCTTGTTTACTAATTCTTAACAACTATTAAAAAACAATTTAATTTTATTCTGTTTTTAGACAAGCTTGAATTCATGCTAAATCTAAGAGAGTCAAATAACATTTTAAGCTATGTCAGCATCTTTGTCAGGACTTTGCTTTGGCTAAAGCCAAGGTTGGTTGATGGAACGGTCCAGGAGTTAAATCAAAATGACCTCTGCAAACTAATCAAAAGATAACTGTTTGTGTATATTTTTAAAAAATTATCACGTTAAAAAAAAATCAGGTTTTTTTCCTACTTCTTGCTGTAAGCAACAGTTTTTCTCAAGTGGGGGAAACAAAAACTGTATCTCTTTGCTCAGAGTACAAATCTGCATTTCCATATTCTCCCCCATTCTCCAGTCACTCAGAAGAGGGCGTACACTTGCCCTCTCAGAAAGAATGTAGCCACTATGTGTGACAATTAAAGATTATCTTTATCTTTATAGCTTATTTCCTAATACAAACTGTCTTCTGAAAGAGTTTAAAGCAAAAACTGCCTTCAAAAAATATATGGCACAATATTTAAATACACATTTAAACAAAGATATAATTTAAATAATATGTTTTAGATATAAATATTATACATTGCCCTCCGAAAATCTGACAAACTTTGAAAGCAGTAACATTAAAATTCTTTTCTGATGTGGCACAGCTACCTCAGCAGAGGGTCACCTGTAAGTAGGAAAGCGAGCCAGACTTTAAGAGAGAAAACTGAGGAAGAAAAAGCAACTCTAGCTGAACTGCCCCAGTGCTAAGCCAAGGGCGCCCTATCCAGGGTCCATGCCCATCCCACATGGTTGTACAGGTTTGGTTAAGGACACTCAGCTGAGGGAAGTGTAAGTGGAGCTGAAATCCGGGTTTGCTCTATTCTCCGGACTGCACAGGCTGGAGTGGACTTCATCTGCCTGGCACCAAAGGCACCTTCTTTCTTGTCCAATGGCACAACCAACCAGCCAGTGTCTTCTCAAAGGAGGTGCCTTTCTCTAATGTCTACAAAAGTGCCACTACTAAGACCTGCAGTGTCTTTGAGAATCCCTCAGTCATAAAGTGGTTGAAAATTTACTTCCAGCTCACATCATGTGCTTTGACCTGATATCATAACTTTGAAAAGGATCAAGCCACACTATTTACTTACTTTGCCCCCAGATGTATTTGCATTGCCTATCCCTGGTTTTACATCTTCCTCCAAAGCAAATCCCCTAAAATGGAAAAGCATACACCTATTAACAATGCAATGTCTGCTTATGTTGGATCACTGAAAAAAGAAAATAGGACTGGGAAAACTAGTAGATGAGTATTATAAAACCTTTTATCTTCAGAATTGATTACAAAACATTTAAACTGATTTTCCTATTTTGGTAAGATTTCAGTATTTCTTTCATGCTGGTACACATGAAAGATTTAGGTAAAGATGAAATAACCTACCTGAATACCATCACATGAATATCCATCCATTTTATGAATATTTGGGGCACACTAGGAAATGAAAACAGAACTATGAACCAAGTGCACAGCAAAATATCCGGCTGAGCTAATCCCTGTAATGTTTTCTTTTCTTTTCTTTTCTGAAAATAAAAGTCTGATAATATGGCTAAGTCTCTTACAACATCTGAAAATAAAAACAAAAAAGATCAAGAAGAAGCAGAAGGAAATACAACAATTGGTGCACTTTCCCCTAAAAATATGGATCTACTAGAGGCAAAAACAGTTGATTACACTGTAGCAAATAAAAAGAACCTACAGCTATGACAGCCAACGCTAACATTTCAGAGCATCTTGCTTTATACAGATACACTGTTCCTCAGAGCAAGAAAAACAAGAGCACAAAACAAAAGCAAGGAGGATGCCAACAAAAATGGAGCAATAACTAGGTTCCTCTTTTTGACCATGAGAAGCACCACAGCCCTTACTCTTATAATGTCTCTTGAGCGGAAGTCCACCTTGGGCACATTAGGAAAAAACATGCTTTATAGCCCCGTTTTTCCCTTGTAGCAATTGCAGAAAATTGCAAAGCATTCTTAATAAACAGTATTTTTAAATTTATTATACATTTTTTGTATCTTTATAATAATTATATACTCACTTCAGAAACTTAGGAAATGTAAAAAAAGTAAAACAAACAAACAAAAAACAAAAGACAAAGTCTCTCATGTTCCCACTACCCAAAGACAATTTTTTAATATTTTGGTATATTTTTTCTCTACCTTTTTCTACAAAATTTGATTTTTTAAAATATGGGTATATAATCATGTTACAGATGATATTTTATATCCTGCTTCTCTTTACTTTTTCATCACGTGAATCTCCTCAGGTCATAATAAGCTTTTTTGTAGGTATCATCCTTAATAGCTATAATATACTGCATTGAGCTAACAAACCATATAACCAATGTACTATAATACTCACTTCTAACTATCTCCAGTTTATGCTGTTACAACTAATTCAACAAAAGCATCTTTGTACATCCTCTTTGGATTTTGGATTCTTTTTTAAAACTCCTGCTTATGGTATAATCACATTCCAAAGAAGTCACTCTAATATACTTTCCCTCCAGGAACACAAGGCAGTCATTCACTGTATCCTCATCATCACTAAGTGTTAGCTTATAGAAACAATGCTAATTAGATAGTAAGGAAAGAAAATACTTTTACATGAAAGATCTCTCGTCTCTTAGGATGACTACCTTTAAAACAAAACATTTTTATGATTAATGCAGGTATACCACTACTGAATCCCTCTTCTCTAGAGGAAACACATGTAGGCTGTCCTTGCTTTGCATAGCTCCCATATACATGGATTTCAGATACCAGAGTTTTGTGACATGACATCAGAACCCCAACAACACAGTTCCAATGTCAGCTACCACAGTGTATTAACTGTGAGTAACTCCATAAGGCCCACATGCTACTAGCCTTTCAGTTCCATTATCACTAGGTATCTAACAGCTGCCCATCATGGGCACTTGTCACCTCTTGCAAGTCCGCCAGTGACTGGCCACTGCCCGTGTTCATTTAGTTCATGCACAGACAACAGAAGGTGTAGGTGTGTTGCCTCTGTCTCTGGGTAATAGCATGTGACATTTTACAAAACTGGGTAATTGTTAAGAGGGGCTTGGTCAGCAAAGATGAAAATGCAAAAAGAAATGAAAAAGGATGACCCTAGAAGTGAAATTCAAATCAAATATAAATTGAGTCACAGCAAAAAGTCACTGACTGGGCGTGTTGATACTGCTATTTGGCAAAAAACCTCACATTCACACCTTCACATCTCCTGAAGATATTTCATGACACTGAAAATGCAAAGGATAAAATGTTGAAAGCTGATGCAAACTTAGAAGGGAGTCAATTCAACAAGGCACAGAGAAGACGCTTACTATGGATCCTAAGGTTTGTGGCCAGAAGGCATGCACAGCCCAAACTGCTCCTGATGAGGATTTTACAAACAAACAAAACTCGTAATTCTCAATGTTTCTGTTTTTAGTGTGCTAAAAAAATATGTTTATTTTTTCATTTCCCTATTCACTTAAAACCAGGGCCGATAACATTTTTTAAAGATCACGGAACAAGGGTGCCTGGGTGGCTCAGTTGGTTAAGCGACTGCCTTCCGCTCAGGTCATGATCCTGGAGTCCCGGGATCGAGTCCCGCATCAGGCTCCCTGCTCAGCGGGGAGTCTGCTTCTCCCTCTGACCCTCCTCCCTCTCATGCTCTCTGTCTCTCATTCTCTCTCTCTCAAATAAAAAAAAAAAAAAAAAGATCACGGAACAATTGTAATTTTTGCACTGATTATTAAGATGACCTTACACAATTTTACCTTGCACGGTCATTGTTAGGGCCCTGCACTACCCTGCAAACTGAGGACGGCCTGTATATACAATGACCGTGGGAAATCGGTGAACCCTCACCAAAGTTTATCAGCTTCCTCATCTTCTCCATTCACAACCATATGACATTAAATTCAAGAGCAGTTATCAATGGGTGAGGTGACGCAGGTGGTCTCAGAAAAACAAGAGTCAAGGCAGAAGAATAGACCCCTCCTCAGAACTCAGTGCTCTGTGGGTCTCTCTGCCTTGGCTGGTTCCTGTTTCTACCAACTGGAGAGAAAACAGGACAAAAAGCAATGCCTTCCATTCTCTACTTAGAACAGAAACAAAATAGTTAAGGCACATGTGCAGTCTGAGGTTAGTTCAACATTGAGGTAAAATGATGCTGCACATCTGCTCAAGCTTCAATTACTGAAACTGAAATCCCCAAGAAGTAAATAAAGAGAGAATGAGAACTGATGTGAAAAAGACATGACATCGTGTCCCTTTACGTTTTGCCTGGGGGACAGTGCACTATAGCCCCCTACTCTTTCCCGTCAGGTTCAGAGTAACGATTCTGTAAATTACCTGGCTTGAATTTCCTGAGCACGTTTCACGAATATCGCAATCGTTTACTGCTTCTCGGCACACGGTCCCCATGGGCTGAAACTAAAGTGAACAAAAATCAATGTGCAAAACTGCCAAAGGAAAAAAAAATCTCTTGTGGCATCATCTCAAAAAAAGGCAAAATGATTATTTTTGGATAGGAATATTGCAAGCAATTTTAAGATGCCAGTCTCTGAAAACCCCATTACTGAATGAAATGTTCATTTAATAGTTTTCAGCGGAGAGTTTCTCATGTATGAAAGAACCTGCAGAGTCATCACACATAAGTCTTATGATAGCTACTAAAATAGGATAGGTCTGGATGATCCACCTCCCCAGAAGGACAAGTCAGTCCAAGTTCTAGTAATTCTTCCTCCCAAAAAAGGTTTTGGATTTACACTTTACTCTTCATTCTTACTGGCACCTTCATCGTTTTGCTCTCTTTTGCCTCATCTGCCAAAATTCTGAATGTTGTTACATCGTAGGCTGAATTGCAAAAGTTAGATTTTCTGGCAAAGCGATTTCCTCCCATACTGTCCTTTAGCTCCTGTCTCATTTTTATATATAGATCTATGGCATGGTCTTTTATTCTTGTCTAATGTTTCTATTATTTGTACCTGTGTATGGGAGGGGTTTTTCTCTTTTCTTTTTTCTCTTGCCTATTTTCAACCACCTCAAATATTTCTTGTAAGTGTAGGGAGTTACAAATAAAATTTTAAGCTCACTGAATTTATAAATTGCCAGGGTATTCATTATAAAAAAACAAACAGAGATACACAAAGTCATTATCCTTCCCCTCTCTTCTTCAATCCCATTCTCTTTCCCTCCCCAAAATGCTAATATCAGCGGCTGGATCCTTCCACGCTTTTGTGTCTGCTCACACAAACAGACCCATTATTCAGGACCCCTCTCCCAGACCACCTTTCATCTTCTCTCCCTTGCTCATAACCCTCCAGGCACCTGAGTTTCCTACTGTTCTGAGAACATGAACAGCACACTGCCAACTCTAATCAGGATTTCAACAGATATTTTTAGGAGATCCGAAAAAAATTTGTGTTCATTCATTCATCAAGTATTTATTAGGCACTTAAAATGTGCCAGGCACTTTTTGGCCACTGGGGACTCAGTGGAGAACAAAACACAAGAATCCTGCTTGCAAGGAACTCACATTTTGGTGGGGTAAATAGACCATGAAAATAAGGAAATAAGCAAGATAATTTAAATTCATATACTCTGGTTCTCTTCCTTCCAATTTCTTGGAACTGGGGTAAACTACAATTTTAGAAAGTCTGAGGTAGAAATATAAGCAGATTTAAGATGGGAGTTTATATAAGAGCGTAAATGTTCAAGAAGTGCCAAGAAACTTCTGAAAGAAAGCATAGTGAAGGACAACTTGTTCTCAGTGCTGGGATACAGCAATAGATAAACTGACCCAAATCCCTGCCCTCTTGGAACTTACATACTAATGAGTGAACAAAAATAATAAACAAGTCAATGAGCAATGTTTTACAGCAAGGGTTGGCAAATTATGGCTTGAGGGCAAAAAGTGGCTGGCCATCTGTTTTTATAAATAAAGTTTTATTGGAACACAAGCACACTCATTTGTCTCTGTATTTTTGATGGCTGCTTTCAAAGGTAGAGTTCAGTAACTGAGACAGAGACCTCATGACCCACAAAGCCTAAACTATTTACTACCTGACTCTTTACCCAAAATGTTTGCCAACTCTGACTCACAGATGCTTTAAGCATAAATACACATAGGAAAAAACAGAGATACGCAGGATTTCTCAGCCTGTTTTTCTATTCCCCCTCCATTCACTCTCCTGCCTCTGGTTCCTCCAGGTGTTTAGGATGGGGGTAAAAACTGGGGGTGAGGGATAGAGAAAGTGGCAAAAAGCTCTTACTTGACTGGTATAGCTGCAGCTTATTTTGTGAGATAATTAAAATCATGACATTTTCCTGTATATATTGTAATTCTATTATTTTGTATTTGTTCTTTGAAATGTTCATGTTCATATCACAAAGGAACCCTTTTTATGCAGGTGGAGAAGCTGACAGACTAAATAGATGATGCAACCCAAATCTTAAAGTGTCTGTTTTGTATTTGATTTAATCCTCCTTTTTTTAGAGAGTGCTTTCAGAGGTCTCTGCCAGTGCCTTGCTTGTCTTAAAAAGCTGCCAGAGACATAGTGGTAAAGTAGAAACAACAGAAATTGCTGCCAGCAGATCTGGGATGTAACTTCACATCTATTCCTTAACAGCTGAACGAGCATATGCAAGTTATATCACTTCCTTGAGACCAGGATTGCTCAAATGGAAAAATAAGGGTAATAACGCCTATCCCAAAAGTGTGGTTGTGAGCTTTATCTATGACAGTGGTCTCAACCAGCAGTGATTTTGCCCCTGAGGGGACACTGGGCAATGTCTGGAAATATTTTTGGTTGTCACAAGTGGGACGGGTTGTGTGCTTGTATCAAGTGGGTAGAAGTCAAGGATTTGCTAAATAACTTACAATACACAAGACATACCCTCAAAACAAAACAATCATCCAGCCAAAAATGTCAACAGTGCCAGGACTGAGAAACACAGATACATGATGATATAAATTAAAAGTGCTTAGCACAATCTCTGGCAGTCAGTAGATACTTACTATGATAGATTCATGTCCCACTCTCCCTTAACTCATTAGACTCAAGTTAGTCAATCAGCAAATAATCAATAAAAGAGTGTTGTGCATATTTATTTATCCATTCAACAAATATTTACTAAGGACCTGTACCAATTACTGGGTAAGTCCCAGGCACTGACTCCATAAAATGTACATACTAAGGTGGATACTAAACCTCACAGCAGCTAATGTAGAATATTGTATCAGATTTTATATGAGAAGAGAAAAAAAGAAATAGATTTCTTTGAAAAACATAAGCCTCAAATAACTTTTAGTCATGATGTTAAGGCTTAAATATTTGGAGACAGGTATAGGATGCTACTGGGAGGATGAAAACAATGTGCCTAAAGATGCATTCTAAAATCTCATGCATGGTAATACACATAAGATGTTATCATGTCTAAAAGTATAGCTTCTGGGGCGCCTGGGTGGCTCAGTCGTTAAGCATCTGCCTTCGGCTCAGGTCATGATCCCAGGGTCCTGGGATCGAACCCTGCATCGGGCTCCCTGCTCAGTGGGAGGCCTGCTTCTCCCTCTCCCACTCCCCCTGCTTGTGTTCCCTCTCTCACTGTGTCTCTGTCTGTCAAATAAATAAATAAAGTCTTTAAAATAAAATAAAATAAAATAAAAGTATAGCTTCTGCTCCTTCAATAGCTAATGCAAGAAATACACCAAGCAGAGCAGCAAGAAAAGAAGAATCTGTTGAATATCCACTTAGCTTTACAAAGAAAGGAAAAACCTCATTTGAAGGTTAGGAACACCTGGCTTCAGTTAACGTGCATGTCCCTCAGGTAAGCAGTAATGAGAAGACAAACTGGGGAAATTAACAAGGTCTAGGACCCAGCTCTCTGACTTACTTGGTACAAGACCCTGGGCAACTATTTACCCACTGTATGCCTTAGTGTTCTCAACTATTCGATAGGAATAAAAATAGTAACAAAACTTCACAAGATTTTGTGAGGATCCTATAGAGCACCTGGCAACTTAGTCACTTAATATATGATAGGCACTACTTTTGTTACTACATCATATTTGCCTAACCTTAATGATTTAATCAAATATGCCCTCTTCTCTGTCAACTAGTCATTACTCAACATTTATTTACCTTGCACTTTTTACAACAGAGACCATCACTGCATTGAGAGTCTTGAGTCAAGGTGCATTTCTTACAACATTCTGCTCCTTCAAGGACACACTCCTAAGGAATACAAAGATTTTCAAAACATCAGAAAATGGTGTCATTTTCTAAAAGTACCAGGATTTTTTTTTTTAAATAAATGTATAACCCCACAATAATAATCTTTCTTCCATATATCCCATGAAATTTCCAGACATAACACCAACTCTGTATGTCTCAGTGAGTGGACCTGGAATGACCCTGAACAACCTAAAAAAAAAAAAAAATCATCAAAACACCCAGAGACTTACTGCCGGCGTCCCACAGTCACACTCCTCTCCAGTTTCAATGAAGCCATTTCCACACTCAGGAGGATCAAGAAGCTGTGGGATGAAACCAAAAGGATAAAATATGGATAAATCAAGATCAAAGACCTTATGAGAGACCATAAGTACCACAACCATACATCTGGTATACCTGTCAGTCATTTCCAAGTATATTTTTATTTTCCTAAACTTGAAAGCATAACTCTAGAACTTTAGAACTGGGAACTTGAGAACAGAAGTGTGTACTTCTGTTTCCATTTCAGATTGGAAATTCAGATTTACATATGTAATATACATATGGATTCCAGTAAATGCCACCAAAATAAAAGATGATCTAGCCATTGACTGAACCCAAGCCAGACTGATTCCTGAAATTTCATTTCAAGCAGGAAGCAAGGGATTTGGAGACAGAAAGTGTGGGTTCAAATCTTGGCTCAGCTACTTTATCTTGGGCAAACGGCTTGTCATCTCAGAGCACAAGTGCTTTAATATTTAAAGCAGGAATAATAATAATATTATCTGCCCATCTACATCAAAAATTGTTGGAGGATCAAGTTCAATCATCTGTGAAAGCCATTTACTAACTATATATCCTGGTGAAATAGCAAGTTATTTCATAGACAATTAGGAAAACATCACAAAACTTAATAAATCCACTGATTTATTTAACATAAAATATAGCTTCTCCAATTAACGTAGCTTTGTGGAACGCAGTAATAATAACTGGCCCCAGAGATAGAAGTAACTTTTAGCATGTACAAGAGTACATTTTAAGACTATTTTATTTTTCAACTCTCCATTAATTTCATTATCTTTTGAGCATAACTTATCTTACGGTGATAGGTAAAATTACCAAGTAGCTGTTATGTCCCAGTTATATAATATTCATTTAAAGTTCATCAAAGTTTACATATTATAGAATGGAATGGAACACACACCTATCAACAGACACAAGCCCACACACACACTTTCTTAACTAACTAGAGGGGGGGGAAATACCAATTAAAAAAGCAGCAGCAATGACAACAACAAAATCCCCACCTGATTTCAAATATTCTCTCCTCTCCTACAAAATAATCAACACATCTCTAGATTCTATTTTCAGCTGAAAGGGATCATAACAAATGAGACAGCTTTGAAAGTCAACACTAAAACTTATCCAGATGAAAAATCCACCTATTATTTTACTCTGAGCTCAGAATAATCAGTTATTTTTGTAAAAAGATTTGAATTGTTTTTCATTTATAGCAGCAGGGAGTTAGTTCAAATGTCCCTTCTGAAACTTTTGCAAAGAGTCTTTAAAATGGTCACTCTGCTTTTCAAAGCAATATGATACACTTTCTGAATTTCACTGGAATAGACAGGGAATGAAACCAGGTAAATGATGATAAAGGCAACACCACACATCACTGTGGTGAGCAGAAGAACGTAACAGTTCACATAATTAAGAAGAACCAAGAATTCTGCTTTAACATGCTGACTTTCAAATCCATGAGGAAGATCTGCTTTCAAGTCAGTAACCAGAGTTTGTTCTGCAAGTTGGAAAGGCCTCTGACAAAGTCTAAGTACACAAAGACTTTCTCCTTTTCTGCTTTAAGCAGCCTTGGCTTTCATACTGAGAAGTAATAGCAATTTTAATCATACTGCTCATTCTGAAAGGCACTGACAGGGAGTTATGAGGGGGAGAAACGCCCCCTTTCTATCAGTATGAGCTGTGATTACATATACAAACAAACAAAAAAGGAACCAAGAAAATGAAAAAGAAAGGCAAATGAAACCATCTTTGCAAGCTAATCATTTTTCAGAAAGCACACAGTCTTATTTCTACCTACTTTCTATTCCCATCACAACAGCCCAAAATGCCGGGGTGCTTGGGTGGCTCAGGGGATAGAGCCCTGTGTCAATTCCCCTGTTGAGCTCTGCGCTTAGCATGGAGTCTGCTTGTGATTCTCTCTCCCTCCTTCTGTGCCCCTCCCCCAATTCACACACAAGCTCTCTCTCTCTCAAATAAATAAATCTTAAAAAAAAAAAAAGAATAGCCCAAAATACCAAAGATTAAAGCTGACTTTAGAATGCAGATATTTTGCGTATCTAACATACGGACATAAAAGCCAAGTTGGAAACCTTTCTTTTTGTAAGATCCAATGGCTAGAAATTTATGCTTATAATACCTTAGGAAAGATTAATAACTAATAACTCTGATCACACTTAGTACCTTAGAAGGTTTGTTGAAAAGGCAGGCACCACCTCCACTATTCAGAAAGTCATGATACTCTTCAATATTACACTGGGTGAACTTTTTAGGAAGATAATACCTGTAAGACAGAAGAAAAGCAGTAACTGGATATAATTTTAGTCCCCCTTGTCTGTATGTTAGTCTTAAACTTGAACATTGTTAAAATTGTAACATTATTCTTAAAAAATGAAAGAATAAATTCCACGTATGTACAGCATTTGTGTTAAATCCCTAAGACTTTGATTCTACCAGCATATTTCTAAATTCCTCATTTGGTGATTAATAGTGACTATGGGCTGTTCATTATTAGCATATGCATTCAAAAGAAACACACACATACCTATATTTTCAATCAAAGAGCACAGGAATAATGAGTCTTTCTTAAATATAAAAACTGGATCCCAAACTGCAGAAGATTTTACAAAATTACTGATTTATAATCTATGAATGTGTCAAAGTCATGAAAGTCAAAGAAAACTGAGGAACTGTTTCAGACTGAAGGAAGGTAAGATTGATTCTGAACCATCCGTTAAAGTGGCATTTTTTGAAATACAGGGCTAATTTTGAGTGAGGGCTAAAAATTAGATAATTTTATTGGTTGCATTGTGGTTCTGTAGGAGAATGCACTTGTTTGTAGGCAATGCACACTGAGGTGTTTGGGGGTGATGAGGTACAATGCTAGTGACTTATGACTCAGAGGACAAAAAGGTTCTTTGTTACTATTCCTGCAACTTTTCTTAATTATAAGATTATGTCAAAATACAAAAAAAAAAAAGTATACCAAAAAAAAGTAAAAAGGATCAAAAGAAAAAGAAATGTGGCTAGAGAACAATTTGGCAATATGTATGAAGAACCTTCAAAATGAGAAATATCCTTAAATCTAGTAATTCTACTTTAAGAAATTTTTCTTGAGGAAATAACTAGCTATGTATACAAAGATGAATGAACAAAGGAACTTACAGTAGCACAATTTGTAATAGCAAATGCCATGAAAATCATGTAAATGTTTAGAAGAAAACTGTTAACTGTGATATATTAATAAAATAGAATACCATGGAATTATTAATAACGTATCTATTATATTCAATGCTTTCTCAAAATTTTAATTTCTATACCTCTAAGTAGGACTGGTTTTCATTTCAACATGCTTTCCAACACGTAGCAGTGCGCAGAGACTTCAGAAAGTAGAAACGAAAGGGGAGGTGCCCACAGGAAATACAGGTCCATAATTAATACTGTTGCGCGATGTCTGACACAGCTCAAATCATATAGAGCATCATGCCAGACAACATTTTTTTTAAAAAGCTTTTCTCTGGAACACATCCATTTGATGTAAGAGGAGTTCTAATGCAAAGAGCTATGTACGTTTCTGAGTGTCGCCATTTGATTTTGCTACACATTATGCTTAGTCTAGGCAGACTGCCTATAAAATTTTGTTTTTAGTAATTAAGCAGAATAATCAAACATAACATACTAAATAGCTTTTAAAAGACGAGAACCTCTAGCTTGGAATTTAGTAAGTGTTAGAAAATTATAATTATGGATAAGGACTTTTATCATTCCCTTTTATTACTAAACAGAAAGTCCAAAGATATTTTGAAAAATATTTTAATACATGTTTGCATATACATTCCCTCTATCATTTATCTTCCTTGTCATACATTTCTTGGGAGCTCAAAATGCAAATATCAATAAATATTTATTGAAAATCAAGTGTGTCAGGAGATTATGGTGTGAGATCAAACAGAAATACCTATTAGTGTAAGATGTAATCCTCAAAGATTCACAACTAATTGGTGAGGCAAAGCATAAGGACATACGGAATTAAATTACAATGCAGGAGTTAAAATTATAATAAATCTCAAATGGTTAGAAATGTGGTTAGAGAGGGGCGCCTGGGTGGCTCAGTCGTTAAGCGTCTGCCTTCGGCTCAGGTCATGATCCCAGGGTCCTGGAATGGAGCCCCGCATCGGGCTCCCTGCTCCACGGGAAGCCTGCTTCTCCCTCTCCCACTCCCCCTGCTTGTGTTCCCTCTCTCGCTGTGTCTCTCTCTGTCAAATAAATAAATAAAATCTTCAAAAAAAAAAAAAAAAAGAAATGTGGTTAGAGAGAAATGAGAATTCCAAATGAAAAGAATATATCAACAGAATCAAAAGAGGCTGGAAATTAATGTACATTTATGGTGAGCAAATTTTTAAGAAGCTTAAAATCCATGTAGGATTATGGTTAGAAGATCAAAAAAGCTGGAAACCCCTGTATAACTATCATAATAAGCAAACCAACCATGAATAGCAGGGGAAAACGAGGTTATAAATGAGGATGAAGAAAGATTATGCATATCCAAGTACTGGAGGAAGAACTCCAAACCTTATTCTTCAGACAACAGAGTCTCAACAAAAGTTCTGAGCAGGAAAATGATATGATTCATGTGCAGAAAGAGGAGAATGGAGGAATTTGTGCTGTATACATTCAATGAACTAGAACTGTATATTATCAGCATGGATAAATCTTAAAAACATAAAGATCAAAAACAGCAAATCACAGAAGAGTACATATAGTATGACTCCTTTCATATAAACTAAAAACATGCAAAGCAATGCTATGTATTACTTCAACATACACATATAAACAATAAAAGTATTAAAAGGGGCTTGTGAATAATATGAACCAAATTCAAGACAGTAGTAACTTTGGCTGGGATTGGGGAGCAACAAGAGAGAACAGAAGGGAGATTTAACTATGTAGGAAGTATTTTTTTAGGCCAAGTGATGGTATACAAGGGTTCACTCTTCTACTCTTTATGCCTTTTCAGTGACGACAGAAATGGAATTCAGGAGGGGAGAGAGGGAGGCTGAAATCTGCCTGGGTATCTGGAATGTTATTAAGATAATAAAAGCTCAAGATGATAAAAGTTGAAAGTAAGGAGTAGTGATGATCTTGGCATGAAAGGAATGGTTGTACAATTTACTAAGAAAAAATAAATACAAGATTGGTGCCTGACAGTGTGTTGAAGGGTATAGAAATGAAAACCTTTCTCAGGAGAGCAGAATATACACATCTCTTCCACACTCTGGCAGCTTGAAATCAGCCATTGTAGGAGTACTTACACCACAAAAATCAGAGAAAGCTACAAATCCAGGTTCTTTTCTTGTTTTTTATTTTGAGAATCAGCTTACCAGCACACTACTGTTTACAACCCATTTAATTGGAATTGAAGAGACAAAAGAAAAGAAAATTAGTAGGTAAGCCATGAAGAACAAAGCTGTTCCTCACTTAGATTTCTAGCCTGGATGAAAGGCTAACAAAGTCTTTGGTCTTCTATCTTAACTGACAACAATTGTTTTCATAAATAAGAGACTATTTTATGAAAATATTTTATAATAGAGAGCCATTGAGAAAATCTACATCCAATTTTCTTTTTAATGTCGATGGTGAGGTTCCACGCACTAAGCTGTTGGTGTCATATTCCTAAGGAGACAATAGCACAGCAGAGAAAGTAAAAGTGAGTTATTTTCAAATAGAAGTGGCTTACCCAGTGTCTCCCATTATGCATCCAGACCATGTGTCCTCACATCTACACTCACCTAAGAGAAAATGAATACAAATGCCTTTTTATAAAGTGAAAACAGGTGCATTAGAGTAGTTTTTAAAGGTATATCTTCACTTTATTCCTTAAATACCCTTAAGAAGTAATACCTGCTTCTAAGTTTCCTTATATTTGAAGTTTTGCATGCAATTCATAATAACAAAATCTACTTTGACCATATCAAGATTATATAATTTTTACTAAATTAAAACCTTGATATTTTAACAAGTGGCCTTATTTTTAAAGCATTCATTAAAATGCTTTAAAATGGCTTAACAATCTAATACCAGTGAAATAGCATCACTATAGGATTCTGTTTTCACAGTCCCTTATGGGAATTCTTACAATTTCTTGTCCAGTTTTAAAACCTCTGCACCAAAGCTGCTGATAGAAGGCAGTATAGTATATTGTTTAAGCAGAAAGGCTTAAACTACCTGGGTTCAAAACCTGGACTTGCCACTTACTATATGAGTAATCTTGGAGACGTTACCCTTTTAACATCCAGTCACCTTACTCTGTAAAATGGGGCTAATTGCAGGATTATCTTGAGGATTAAATGAGTATCTAGATGTAGATAATACTGGCATTCAATTATCTGTCTTTTAATGGGCACTTCATAAATGGTAATAGTTATTATTAATATAAACAATCATTTATATTTGTTATTAAAATAATAAGATAAATATGATTCTAATCAACTTACTCCAAATACATGACGTTTGACTATTCCTGGTGAATTAACTTTACCTACGTGGGAAAATATATTCTTCCTAGATGCTAGTCCCAGCATAGTTTACCAGAGCCCTTTAGCAGGCAAACTCTCCTCTATGGCCATACTAAGAGATGTTTTAAATAAACCATAATAAAACAGTATACCTTGAACCTACATGCCTAGGATTCTCTACGAGACCATTTAAAATTACCAAACTGAGCTTATTTTGTCCTTTTTTAAATTCAACAATGAATTTATCACCACATAGCTTTAAATGTTAATTACACATGGAGACATCTTCACCTACAGGGCAAACATTATCTTGTATAATTTTTGAAGAAAATATTATATGCCCCAGCTGTTTATCTTATACCATCTCCCAAACTCATTTGATCAAGCAACTGAATTTAAAATCTCATTCTCCAAAATATTTATAGAGAGTCTACTTTAAATACAACTAAACCACAAGGGTGAACTTACCACTTGCTAACTTTCTTTTGTCTGAGATAATACCAATATTATGGGCTAATGACTGGGCGAGAGTAACTGCCATTAAATCAGTTTTCCCAAACTGAAAAACAAGAGCAAAAACAAAATACATGTAAATGGGAATTATTTTTTATTTAAGATGGACCAGAGAAAAATGACACAATATAATTGGAAATAAGTAATTTCTAAGCCTCTTATTTAGTAGAGATTAAACATACAGTAGCTAACGCTGAACGATGGAGCATTTGAGAAAAAAGCTGTAAGAAATAAACCTATGTTTGATTCAATCTTATAGGGAAGACTAGAAGCCAGGGAATCACCACCTTTCGGGTTTAGAAAATTAAGTCTAATTCTGAGTCCAAATTTCACTAGTGACATTTCTGAAAAACTTAATACTTGTATATACATAAGTCAGTCTTTTAGAAAATAATAAAAGTAAATGTGTAAATTATTTGGAACTTGTTCATTTTTGTGTGTCTACTTGCATGCCCCAAATTTCCCCAAATTAAATAGAATGTGGCTTCAGAAAACAAATGGTATGAGTAACAGGAAGTGGTAATGATCTGTGGGCAAAAGAAACTTGAGACCTAAAGATACTTTTTTCAATATGTTGATTTAGGTATTTTTCTTTTAGATCACTTCCATCAGACTTAGTGCCTTAGGGGTAAAAGAAACTCTTCGGAAAACTTAGTCTATTTTTTTCTCCAAAACTTTGCCAAATATTGAAGAAGGAAGAATATTTCCAATTGGGTTGTCAGGTAGTAAGCCAATGCTTCAAGAATTACTCAGTTCTTCAGGAAATCAGCCAAACCATAGACAGGGCCTTATTTTCAATAAAGATAAAAGTAAAGATTTTATCTATATAATTTGTAAATAGCCAAATTTGGAGATTATTCTAAGTAGAACATGAACAGAATTATCAAATATTATCTTCCATTATTTTCCTATTCTCTGTACTTCGGGCATTTCTAGCAACCATATTGGTTGTGAATAAAACAACCTAACATCTAGAGAATAAGGAATATGAGAAATTATCTCTTAAATATTAGGAAAACATTTTCAGCCATCATACCACTTTATATTGTACAGATGTTCACACCTACTTCATTCACGCCTCCTCCTTTCAGCAACGAGCAAATCCCACCAATATAAGCTGCCCCGCTCCGGCTACTCTCAAATTGACTTCCCCTTTTAGAAAAGGAAATGAAAAATGCTTACTGTTCAAAGTTCCAAGTATCACTGCACCTTTCATTATTAATTTACCACACTTACGTTCTCAATGCAAATACATTCCTATACTGTATATTCCTGAGGTAAGGGAGGAATGTGAATATTATTTACACACATAACCAAAGGGTTTCTGAGGGATGTTTCCCCACATGAGCAATAATACCTTCAAGAGAACTATACCTGTTTTGAAAAAAATCACTAATATGGTGTACTCTGAGGAGGATACAAAATCACTTCTGTGGTATTTCTGACCAAAATGTCTAACTTGAATCTCTCAATGGGAAAACATCAGACATCCCCACAATGCAGAACATTCTATAAAATAACTGACCTACACTCTTCAAAAATGTTAAACCCAAAATAAACAAAGAAAGGCTGAGGAAATCTCCCAAATTAAAGGAGACTAAAGAGATAGGACAATTAAATGCGATGCATGACCTTGTCTTGGGTCCTGAATGGGGGAGGGAATTAGCTATCAAAGACATTATTCAGACAATTGGAGAAGCCTGAATATAGGTTACTTAAAAGTACTGTATCACTGTTAAATTTTCTAGTTTTAATAATTTAATTTAATAAAAATTTTAATAAAATTTAATAAATTTAACAAAATTTTAATTAATAAAAATTCAATAATTTACTATGGTGATATAAGAGAATGTCTTTATCTTTAGGGAATATATATGTATTTAGTAGTGAAGGCCCAGTAAGTATCTCCAACTTGCTCTCAAATGGTTCAGGAAAAAAAAAATTGATAGATAAATGGATAAAAGGAAAAAGGAAGGGAGGGAGGGAAAAAGGGAAGAAGGAAAGAAGGAAGAAAATAATAAACAAATGGGGCAAAATGTAAATAATTAATGAATCTGGGTAAAGAGCATATATTTCCTTGTAGTATTCCTGCAAAGTTTCTATAAATTTGAAATTGTGTAAAATATAAAAGTTACCCAAAAATATACTCTTTTACTTCCATTTATAACTTCCTTCAACAGATCTTACTTTACATAATATGTTTTTTAAATGCTATAATATATAGTTTGCTATTATATCAAATATGCATTTACCCCCCCAAAAAAACCATGAGAGTGAGAAAAAATTAAAAGTAAACTCCAGAAATACTAAGGTCTTACCTTAGGACCAAGCAAAGGTAACATTAACATTTAAAATATAGAAACTTTAAAGAATATAATTAATCTGTCACGAATATTCTTTATGAGTATTAACAGTACTTTTACTCAATAAATGCTCTGATTAAATCTCTTGAAAATTAAATAAAAATATACATGCAATAAGAAAATAACTCAAAACTAAACCTCTTATACTTTCATGACAGCTTCAAACAATCTATACTTTAAAACTTCTTCCAAATGTATCTGCCATGTCAAATCCTAATTGCATTATACTGGAGAAAGGCTAAATTTTGCCAGATTCCTATCCTAAATGTCACAAGTAATACAGAATTCAACAGGGAACCAAAAAAAAGTAATAAATCGTAAGTTACGTACGAAAAAAGGTGAACTGCATCACTCTTCTCTTTGATAAAATCCCTCCTGTATTTCATAAACTCACGTAGAGTGATCAATGGATTTTCAGATATGGCGAACTTGTTGTCAGCTGCCCAGGTTTCCATAGCAACCAATACTATCCTTGTCTTCAGTTGGTCTTTATATATCTGGTATATTAACAAAAGGAATACACTAGCTAATGCGGTAAAATCAAATGATTTATGAACAGGATTATAAAGCTCCTCTTATGAAAACTCTTTGAGTTCTAGTTAAATGTAAAAAACTCTATTGTCTTTAAGGGAGATCATTATTTTTCTAATTCACATGCATTTTCCTTGAGTAACAGAGAGTCAAACTGTTCACAACTAATACCCAAAGAACAGAGGACTACTTAGAAATAAAAGATCACTTTTTGACAAATATTTGCACCCTTTTTCAAGGATCTCCCTGAGTCTCTTTTCTGGCACCCTGGAGAAAGAATTCACGCATTTTTGGGTTTCCCAAGAGAAGAATGGAACAACGAAGACTCCCCTAGGATATAATTTCTATATAACCTGACTGGTCCCAATTAAACTCATGGAGAAGGTACCCACATTGCCTCGTCAGGCAGAAAGTAAATATAGTAGGATTACTAGTGCATCATTCACACACAACCAGGCACTCTCTTGAAAACAGCACAACCACCTCTTTCTCCAATGTTGGAAGTACACAATGAATATCTTCGTCAAGGATTAGGACTCAACTTTTTATTTTTCAATGTGAAAAATATAAGGAGAAATTTCAAGCATCAATCCATGGGTAACTTTGACCACCTCCTTTTATCATCTTCCCAGCCAGATATCAAAATCAATAAAGTCCACTGCAAGGTTACTAGGGACTTACGTATGGGACACCTTGCCTAAAGTGCAATTCAGGGCACCGAAACTATAAGAACCATATTATCCATTCTGTTAGCAATCAGGAGATGAAATTCCTCTATGGCAATATTGAATCAAGTTGATACTTACTAAATCTGCCATGTTCACCACAGATTTCGCATATGTATTGGTATGTACAACTGAAAGCCGATGTTTTTTAAACTGAAAACAAAACAAAACAAAAAAAGTGAAGGGCTTCCAAATAATCACCTCAGCAGAGAAAACATAGTGTAACTGAAATATCTCTATGGCTTTCTGTAAAAAAATTGTAAGAGCTGAGAACTAGTTTTTTATATGTTGTGCAGTCTGAGGAAAGGTTCTTAAGAATTTGAGGCCTCAGTTTACTTAACTGCCAGAGGAAGTAAAAAATACCTATTCCATCCATTTCACAAGTTTATTTTTAACACAGAATTGTTATTCAAAATGATAAAACGTAGGAAAGTTGTCTATGAATTGCAAGACATACACATATAAGTAAGGTGGATAGCCAGAAAAAGTGTATGTGAATAGTGTGAAATATCACCACGAAATAGCATGTAAAACCTGATTTTTGGCTTCCCTTAAAATTAGCATCCCTCATGGTGATAACTAGCAAGTACTGAGAGGCAGCCACTCCCATTAGACAGGCCATGTATCTTTTCTTTTGCCACAGGCCTCACCCCTCCCTATTGTTTTACATCTGGCTTACTTCATTTGTGCTACCTGCCTACAGATCTCTGCAGGCATCTGAATGTGTGCTATCCTAAAAAGTCGAAATAATATGTTCTTACAACTTATTCTGATCATGTAAAAATCTCAGGAAACAGTAACATTCACTGACTTCCAAGAGGTTAGAAAGATAAAACTTAGTTCTAGCCTGAACAAAGAAGAACTCAATCTGGATTTTATTATTATTATTATTATTATTATTATTATTATTATTATTGGCAACAATAGGTGATCGATGTTTGTTTAATCATATGCAAACAAATGACACATTTTCCCTCAAATAAATCACTCAAAGTAAATTAAAATGTACTTATCCCTGAAATTAAGTAAAATTCAGCAATGTGCATCATGGAACATGTTTAGTTTAAAACTGAGGTTACATAGAGCAGGTAACATTACAACTCACTGCTGTGCTGTAAATGTAAGCTACTTCCTGCAACATGCCCATGCACTGAATATACACACTCTGGGTCAAAATAAATGACTCAGCAAGAAGGAAGTTTTGCCAGATTCCTATCCTAAAGTCTTCACTGCTTGCCTATATATAAACATTTCCATATGGTTTGTTGCATAGCAGGCCAGAAATTGAAAAACTGCTTTTCTTTTATCAGGATAAAGCTGTATGCTGCAAACTAAAGTGTCCCATTACTGGTGCCTCACTGATTTCTTCAAAATACAAATATTCATTAAGCAAATCCGAAGGGCTGACTAGCTCTAAGTCAAAGAAGTATTTCTGGAATGTCACAAAATACTGCTAGTTACTTCCACCTAACAATGTTTCCAATTTAGAGGTTGTTACTCGCTAACAAAATACATTTGGCTACATACACAAATGTCTTTTCCAAGTTACAATTTTCTGGGTTTCTTGTTTCTTCTAAACATATTTCTGTATCCACCAGTTTTACCCCTTGGCACACACAAGTTCAAACGACAAAAAATTTAGCACATCCTACCATTAGATGATCGTTGACAATCATCAGCTCAATATATTTGGTCTCCTCCTCTATGTTACGAGGATGTCGACGAAGCTGCAATATGGTAAAGGAAATAGCACCTACATAAGCCCCCTGAACTTGGCTGTGGAAAACTAAAAAATATGTTACATATTATATTGCATATTATACTGTACCCTTTTTCCAAACACTTCTGATTTCGACACTCACTGCCCCTGGCAACCACTTTTCTACTGTTTTGTGAGTTTGATTTTTTTTTTTTGGTTCCACATATAAGTGATACCTTGCAGTATTTATCTTTTTCTGTCTGGTTTATTTCATTTAGCATAATGCCTTCCAGGTTCATCCATGTTGTCACAAATGATAGGATTTTCTTCTTTTTCAAGGCTGGATGAAACTCCACTATATATATACACACCACATTTTCTTGATCCAGTCATTCGTTGATGGACACCAACATTGATAACACTATATTATATAATTGAAATTTGCTGACATAACTTAAATGTTTTCACCAAGGGAAAAAAAAAAGGTAAATATGTGAGGTGATGGATGTATTAATTAACTCAATGGGGGGGGTTCCTTTCTCTCTCTCTCTCTCTCTCTCTCTCTATAATCATCCTATTGTATACTTCAAGTATCTTAACAATTTTGTCAATTAATTATACTACAATAAGGCTGAAAAAAGTGTTTTTAATTAAAAAAACTAAAACATATGAGAGAAATAAACATTTCCACTTTTATTCCTTCAGAATTTTTTTTCATTTTTGTCAATTTTACTCAATTTTTGAACAGGTAATAAATTCATATGATTCAAAGATTAACTAAAGAACCATAAAGAGGTTCAAGATCAAAGTTTTCCTCTCACTTCTGTTCCCCATCTACCTAGTTGCTAACCTTTCTCCCCACAATGGGTATAGCACAGTTACTGGTTTCTTCCAGAAATATTTATGCATATAAAATCAAACATAACATATATTTTATTTAGTACTTCTATTTATTTCACTAGCTTTTGCATCAGGCAAAATCAGGTTATTTTCATTTACCAGTATATCTTGGAGATTGTAACACATGAAGTGCATTCTTTCTGGTTTAATTTAAGCTTCTGAGGATCTCTGAGAGGATACAGGGGGTGTCTAATGGACACTTTTATTCTCTAATCTCCAAATCTGGGATTGAGAATGCCCTTTCTTCCTCTGGTACAGTTCAAGGGATCCCCCAAATGATGTAAGAGTTTTATTAAGATAGTTTTGAGAGCTTCCAGGCAGTTTTGGTTTATCTATTACAGCTATGTTATATCTATCTGTTCAACAATGAATTTTCTCCACCTTCAAAATCATGATCAGTGGATGCTACTGGTAGGAGAAACTAAGGCAGCCATATGCCTTGGTTTTTGCCGTTCATCTATAACACAGTCTTTAACAAGAGCTGTAAAATTAACTTTTTCCATTATGCCATGCTTATCATATGATCTCACTTGTATGTGGAATTTAAGAAACAAAACAGAGAATCATAGGGGAAGGGAGGGAAAAATTAAACAAGAGGAAATCAGAGAGGGAGACAAACCGTAAGAGACTCTTAATCACAGGAAACAAACTGAGGGTTGCTGGAGGGGAAAAGTGTGGGGGGATGGGGTAACTAGGTGATGGACATTAAGGAGGGCACGTGATGTAATGAGCACTGGGTATTATATAAGACTGCTAAATCACTGACCTCTACCTCTGAAACCAATAATACATTATATGTTAATTAATTGAACTTAATTTAAAAAAACAAAAAATTTGAGGAAAAAATAAAATTATCCTATTCTCTGATCTCATAATTCACGAAAATAAACACTATTTCAAATTAAATCTTGTTGGCAATCTTCATTTACTTAACTGGGCCTCAATATATACATATATTCACAAAATACATAAAGCTCCTGGTAGCAATTCACGGAACCCAAAGCCTTCTGAGAGGCAGTGTATAAAGCATATATGGTTATAAGCACTTCTCTGAGACTAGACTTTCTAAGTCAGAATCTGAACTCCACCACTGAGTAACTCACTATTACCCTGGGCAAGGCTCTTAAGCTTCTTATGCTTCAATGTCCTTAGCAGTAAAATGGGGATAATAATAATACCTTCCTCATAAGATTATAATGAGGATTAAATGAGTTAATACAATTAAAATTTTTAGAACAGAGCCAGGCACGGATACCTGTGCCTCAATAAAACAAACAAAAACCAATTATTATTCACATTAGAAATGTGCCTATAGTTATTTTATTTCATACTTATTAAACATATTTTATACAGAAGATAACTGGTTTCTTACTAGAAATCTTACCAGAGATCCATTTCTCTCATCCTGTGTTTTTTATGCCAAACACACACACATAATACATGATATCTTAATTCTAATAACCAGGGTTCTGTTGTTTCCTTTTCTTTTTTGAGTATACTGGACACACGATGCTACATTAGTTTCAGGTGTACAATCTAGTGATTCAACTTCATACGTTACTCTGTGCTCACTGAGCCATCTGCCACCAGACAACACTCTTTTTTTTTTTTTTTAAGATTTTATTTATTTATTTGACAGAGAGAGAGAGACAGCTAGAGAGGGAACACAAGCAGGGGGAGTGGAGGAGGGAGAAGCAGGCTTCCCGCCGAGCAGGGAGTCCGATGCGGGGCTCGATCCCAGGACCCTGGGATCATGACCTGAGCTGAAGGCAGACGGTTAACGACTGAGCCACCCAGGCGGCCCTGGCGTAAGATTTTATTTTTTTATTTTTTTTAAGATTTTATTTATTTATTCATGAGAGACAGAGAAAGAGAGAGGCAGAGGGAGAAGCAGGCACCCAAGAAGCAGGGAGCCAGATGCGGGGCTCGATCCCAGGACCCCAGGATCATGACCTGAGCCAAAGGCAGACGCTTAACGACTGAGCCACCCAGGTGCCCCTAAATGAGATAATGATTATAAAACATTTAGCATAGTACCTAGCTAGAGAAAGTCAATTGTAACTATTTCCTTTTTTATTTTATTTTATTTTATTTTAAAAGATTTTTATTTATGTATTTGACAAAGAGAGAGACACAGCGAGAGAGGGAACACAAGCAGGTGGAGTGGGAGAGGGAGAAGCAGGCTTCCCGTGGAGCAGGGAGCCCGATGCGGGGCTCGATCCCAGGACCCCGGGATCATGACCTGAGCCGAAGGCAGCCGCTTAACGACTGAGCCACCCAGGCGCCCCCAGACAACACTCTTGAAATATCACTGACTATTCGCTGTGCTGTGCCCTTGACCCCCACGACTTACTCATTCCCTACCTGGAAGCCTGTGTCTCCCACTGTCCTTCACACATGTTGCCCATCTCTCCACTCACTTCCCTCTGGCAACCACGTTTGTTCTCTATATTTACAGATCTGATTCTGCTTTTTGTTTGTTTATGCATTTTATATATCTTAGACTCCACAAATGAGAGAAATCATATGGAATTTGGATGACTAGAGCTCTTATTCTACCTCAACCATTTCCCAGCTCTACATTTCTGGTCATTTTCACATTTCAAAGACATCATTTTTCTTTCCCGTTAAAGGGGATTAACAGTACCTACACTTCATGTGGTGTAAAGCAGGATACAAGGACTTAGTATTTTTGCTAAGTCCAAGATCCACTGAACATTCATAAAGTGGACATCCTGAGTTTATATCCCAGACTCCAACGTAGCTCAAGGGTGACAAGAGCATTCTGTGGCTTTAAAACCTGATGGAGTCCCTCTTAAAGGGGTATCTTTACAAGTAGACTCCATGACGTGATACAACACACAACCCAGGCAAGAAAAGAGGCCTACGATAGAAAGGACCGGAGATGCCACAGCTAGGGCCATAATCTGCCTGTATGATGAATAACCATATTATCAACACTATCATGAGTCCTTTTTGAGTCTATGAAACAACACGGCCTCCCTCCACGGCTCCTACAGATCGGTCATCTTACTGTTTACCACACCTTGACAAATGCCTGAACTAAGACTTAACCCTTTACAGAGACTTAATGTAGAGTTAAATGACTGGCAATTGCCAAGTGGGTTTTTTTTGGTTTTTTTTTAAAGATTTATTTATTTGACAGAGAGAGACACAGTGAGAGAGGGAACACAAGCAGGGGGAAAGGGAGAGGGAGAAGCAGGCCTCCCTGAGCCCCATGCGGGGCTCGATCCCAGGACCCTGGGATCATGACCCGAGCCGAAGGCAGACGCTTAACCACTGAGCCACCCAGGCGCCCCTTGCCAAGTGTTTTTAAAACATCATGGAATAGAGCGCCTGGGTGGCTCAGATGGTTGAGCGTCTGCCTTCGGCTCGGGTCATGATCCCGGGGTCCCGGGATCGAGTTCCCCCATCGGGCTCCCTGCTCCTTGGGAGTCTGCTTCTCTCTCTCTCTGCCTCTCATGAATAAATAAATAAAATCTTAAAAAAAAAAAAAACAAAACATGGAATATACCTGTGAATACATACCTGCCGTTTACTTCTTTTTGGTCTTGGCTTCAAAATAAATTTTGGTGGAGTAATGTGTACTTGTTGAAATTCTAAAAGGAAATAAAAATAAATGAATTCAGTGCATTTCCCAGGTTTCTTTCAGACAGGGCAAAGTTTTACTATCCCTTCCTCATATAAATTGTATAATTATATTCAATTTAGCTATTAACTATTAGCAATTATTATAGTTATTAATAATTAATATAAATTCATAACTTATAAATTATATAATTATAACTATATGGTTATAAAGTTTATAATGTATGTTACATTTAAAGATAATATAGAACATTAATCAAAAAAATTGTGTTCATATGAATACTAAATAAAATATTATCATGAATGAAATTTAAAAAATTTATCTCCAAATTTTAATTTATCTCCAAATATTTCTCATATTTTTCCTATGAATACCACCACATTCTTTATCCAGAATCTTCTGAATAGCCAACCTAACCTTCCAAGACTGACCTTCATTAAAGAATGACACACCAAGTGCTGGTGAAGATGTGAAACAACTAGGTATCTCAGATAGTGCTGATGAGAGTGTCAAATGGTATAACCACTTTAAGAAAAAGGTTCAGCAGTTCTCATACAACCAGAGTTCTCAGAGTGCAATCCAAAAACTAAAGACATCAACATTACCTGGGGACTTGTGGGAAATGCAAACTCTCATAACCCATTCACGATGTACTGAATCAAAAACTCTAGAAACTGGTACAGCCACTATGGAAAACAGTATGGGGACGCCTGGGTGGCTCAGTCGGTTGAGCGACTGCCTTCGGCTCAGGTCATGATCCTGGAGTCCCGGGATCGAGTCCCGCATCGGGCTCCCTGCTCGGCAGGGAGTCTGCTTCTCCCTCTGACCCTCCCCCCTCTCATGTGCTCTCTCTCATTCTCTCTCTCTCAAATAAATAAATAAAATCTTTAAAAAAAAAAAACAGTATGGAAGTTCCTCTCAAAAATTAATATAGAAATACCATGCGATCCTGCAATCCCACTTCTGGGTATACAGTCAAAGGAATTGAAATCAGGATCTCAAAGACATACCTGAACTCATGTTCACTGCAGCATGATTCACAACAGCCAAGATACAGAAACAACCTCAATATTCATCAGTGGATGAATGGATAAAGAAAATGTGCTATGAATATGCAATAAAGTATTATTTGGCCTTAAAAAAAAAAAAGAAATCTTTCCATTTGTGACAACACGGATGAACCTGGAGGACATTACACTAAGTGAAACTAGCCAGACACAAAAGGACAAATACTACATGATACCACTTATATGAGGAATCTGAAATAGTCAAACTCCTAGGAGCAGAAAGTGGAATGATAGTTGACAGGAGCTGAGAAAAGGGGGAAGCAGGGAGGTATTAGTTGAAAGGCACCAAGTTTCAGTTGTACAAGACGAATAAGTCCTAAAGATCTACTGTACAGCAGAGTGGCCAGAATTAATAATACTATATTGCATATATAAATTTTGTTAACAGTGTAGATCTTACGTTGTATTCTTTTCACGACTACTACTAATACTACAATAACAATAATAAAGACAGTGGAAAGAAACTTTTGGAGTTAATGGGTATGCTTATGGCATAGATTATGGTGATGACTTCATGGATGTACATTTATCTCCAAACTCGTCAAGTTGTATACATTAATTATGTACAGCTTTTCTCTAGTGTCAATCATAACTCAATTAAGGGGCTTCAAAAAGCCCACTAGACACGGAGCCAGCAGCCTGTGATTCTCTGATACACTCTGCAGTTTGAGAAACACTGTTATACAGTCAAACACACACCTACCTTAAGACCCAGTATTTCCACTGCCAGATATTTGACCGAAGAAACGTAAACACGTGTCCACAAAACAGATTTTTATAAGAAGGTTTAGAGTCCTTTTATTCGTAATAGCCAAAAACCAGAAACAACCCAAATGTCCATCAACAGAATGGATAAAAGACTGTGGTAACTTTAAACAGCAGAACATACTCAGTAATTACAAAGAATGAACTGTTGCTAACCTCTGACAACATTAATCTCCTAGGCACATGCTAAGCAAAAGAAGCTGAACACATGTGTGATTCCATTTGCATGAAGATCTAAAACAGGCTAACCTAAACGTCAGAAAAGGGATTGCAGAAGTGTGTGGTGCTGACTGGGAAGAGGCACAAAGGAAGGTACCAGGATGATGGGAATGTGCCAAATCTCACCAAGGGAGTGCAAGTGTGCCAAATCATCTAATGGTATACAAGATTTATATATTTCCTGGTAGGAATTTTAAAAACAGCCTGTGCTAAGGGGTCTGTAGGAAATAAATAAACTTCTCTCAAACGTTTTCTTAGGGACACTAATCCTAAGAGATGTGTCATATAAAACAAAAGGTTCCACAAGTTAAACAAGTTTGGGGAACATCTGATCATATTCTATCTCTAGGAAATACATAATGCATAGCAAGAAAAAGGTATTGATAATCCAGGACCCAGGAAAACTTTATTAAATCTAAAATAAAAAAGCTTACTCTTGAGTTTATTTCAAAAGAATTTTTTTTCTAATTTATCATAAATCCAGGCATCTAGAAAGACAAGTAACACTCTTAAAATTGACAGTGCCTACTTCTGACAAGAAAAGAAAACCAGAAACTAATTGAAACAGACCTGAGTTTTGGAAGAAGATGTTGAAAGTTAATTTTAATGACAGCAAAACTGCCAAGTCATCTTTAAAGTTTCTGTGGGAAAGTAACCCTGAACAAAGTTTTTTAAAAAATTGTATGATTAGGGGTGCCTGGCTGGCTCAGTCGGTAGAGCATGCAACTCTTGATCTCAGTGTTGTAGGTTCAAGCCCCACGATGAGTATAGAGATTACTTTAAAACAAAATCTTAAAAAAAAAAAAAAAAGAATCCACTACGATGGAAAACATTTCATTCTAAAAAACAAATTGTACAATTGGATTATATTAAAGTCCTTATGGGGATCCTTATTTATTACTTTAAATATTAATTAATGTTCATTGCTTCCAATAAGACCTATTAGATTGTAGCTTTATTCTCAGGCAGCTAGTCATGATTTACTTTCCTCCCATAATAGGGACTGTAAAAAATTTCATACGGTAACTGAAGGAAGAGCCTAAAGTGTCTGTGTAAAGTAAGAGCATCTATATGCTTATTTGCAGATCTTTCAAAATAGTGAGTTCTGTAAAACAGGATCCTCTATCCCTTTTGCAGCAGGAGAGAAGAACTGCAGAAGATCAAGGAGTTACAAATCTACTTTAGAGAAGGGACCTTAGCAAACATTCATTTCATTTTCCAATGAGGAAACAATGTAAATTTTCTTTCTTAAGTTTTTATTTAGGTAATCTCTACACCCAACGTGGGGCTTGAACTCATGACCCCGAGATTAAGAGTCACATGCTCTTCCAACTGAGCCAGCCAGGCACCCCAACAACATAAACGTTTGAGTGGTTTTCCTAAGCAATAGTTTATAAGGATGTGCTCTCGGTCGGATGATTCTACCATTTCCCCTGCACCTCTCTCCAAGCACACATTCTCACACGGCACAATCCACACCCTGCTCAGTCCCAGAGTAGCTGTCGGACCCTGGAAGAGACAGGCTGGCTGAGCCTATTTCTTCATCTACAAAATGTGAATAATTATATCAATCTCACAGAGCTATAGCGAAGATAAAAATGAGATTAAAAATTAGAATGTACTATAGCCATGGTCAGGGCTCACTAAGTAGGAAAGGAAGCTTCTCCACATTAGACATTCTGAGTGTGTTCTACCTTCAGTAGGAGAAAACCGGTAAGTCCTGCAGAGCCAAAGACCAATGCACTCCATACAATCACTGCTCCACTAACGAGCAAAGTATAAGTACGCTGCCCTACTTGTCATGTGAAGATTTGGAAGCAACTCAAACTGACATCTATAAACAAATATAAACAAACACACATGAGAAGCAAAGACTAATTTCACAAAAAAGCACATAATAATAAAAAGCATTAGGGGCACCTGGGTGGCGCAGTTGGTTAACGGTCTGACTCTTGGCATCAGCTCAGGTCAAAATCTCAGGGTTGTGAGATCGAGCCCTGTGTCAGGCTCCGTGTTCATTGGGGAGTCTGCTTGAGATTCTGTCTCTCCCTCCCCTTCTGCCCCTCCCCCTCTCTAAAATAAATAAATAGATCTTTTTTAAAAAATAATAAAAAGTGTTAATCTATAATCGTTCTTTCTTAAAATGGTGAGGCAAAAAGAGATGAGGAAAACAAATAGGAAAATGATTACAAGTTCATCCCTATGTTAACAGAATCAGTATCTCACTGAAAGTGAAGTTTTCTATATTTTGTCTATGCAGACCAATTTTTGCTCTAACATTATTTCTCCACTCAGAAATACCTTGTTCTTTTTCTAATTTTAAAAAGTCTTCTTCAGTGTGCTCAAGCTGTATCTTTCCAAACTCATCCACTACAAACATGAAGTCAGTTTACATTTTATTCTCCCTCCTGATGTCCTTGACTTGATGTCCCTTTCTCTCTAAAATTGTTATGAGCGGTCATGAGCTAAGGGTATTCCACATATAGATTAGCTCTAAAGCATTCAAATGAATTATTAAAGTTGACTTTTTTTTTTCAAAGTCATAATATGAATATCATACCAGATGGAAGATCATCCAAGGGAAATTCAAACAGTCTGGACTTGTAAACTGAATGAAAATGGAAATCCTCCTGAAAGAACACAAATAACCAAGATTAAGCACATGCAACCAGTTATCTCCAGTCTCAGGCAATGAGAGCTGAAGAAGCTGAGACTCCTAAAATAACCACAGCTTGACTACGCACTCTCCTGGATTTGAAAAGGCAATGGGCCAGGGCGCCTGGGTGGCTCAGTTGGTTAAGTGGCTGCCTTTGGCTCAGGTCATGATCCTGGGGTCCTGGGATCGAGCCCCACGTCCGGCTCCCTGCTCAGCAGAGAGCCTGTTTCTCCCTCTCCCTCTGCCTGCCACTCTGCCTACTTGTGCTCTCTCTCTGTCAAATAAATAAATAAAATCTTTAAAAAAAAAAAGAAAGAAAAAGAAAAGGCAATGGGCCACCGCACAACCCTCTCCTGCTCCCAGATTCCCCCAGCACCAGAGAGCTCTCCTATTAGAAACAAAATGCCTCTGCAGACAGAGAAGCCAAAGCCTCTAGTAATGGAAAATAAATGAATGAACCTATTTCCCCAAGGAGAAGTAAGACATCTGGGAAAATGGGCTAATGCTTTTTATAACTGGTTCCTTTCCATGGATCCCTGCACCACTTTTAGAGCCAGATAGTTTTGCCAGGCAAAGATTGCAGAGCTCACACTCGTCTCGTATCGGGGAGTAAGATGACTGGTATAAGTAGATGCCCAAATGGACCTTGCTCCAAAATTCAAATGTCATACAAGTTCTGTGACAAACCAATAGACAAAAAGCCATGTTTCATCTAAGAAAAATTAATGAACATTCAAATAATTATTTCTGGCTCCTTTCAGTCAAAAAAAATAGAATGTCATAAACAGTCAAGTTTCATGATATTGTTGTAAAAAACTTCACCTGTCCAAGCAAAGTGATATAAAAGTCAACAGTAAGCATCCAGAAAATACAATACAATACAAATAGCTCCCCCTGGGCACGTGGGTGGCTCAGTCAGTTAAGTGTCTCCTGGGGTCCTGGGATTGAGCCCCTCATAGGGCTCCCTGCTCAGCGGGAAGCCCGCTTCTCCCTCTCCCACTCCCTTTGTTTGTGTTCCCTCTCTTGCTAGTCTCTCTCTGTCAAATAAATAAAGTCTTTAAAAAAAAATAAAATAAAAAAATAACAACAACAAAAGCTAAAAACAAATCACTTCCCTTTATGGGAGGCAAAACAGTGTGTATTTTTAGAAATTACTTGCCTAAGTGAACAATGTTGAATACAAGGAAGAATATCTGTGTGCACAGAGCAAGAATGGAAGTGTATTATGTTTCTCTGCAGTCTACAATATAAACTCAATGCTTTTCTAATTTGTGGAAAATGCATGTTGCAACTAAAAGGAAGGAGAGAATTAAGAAAACTTAGATTTCCCTACATTTCATCAGCACAAGGCCCTACAGACAATGGGCAACAGAGAAAAATCTGAAATCTAGAAAAGAGCGGTGGAAAATCACATTTCTATTGAGTTGGTCTGTTAGAGACTGAATGTTTGTGTCCCCCCGCAAAACCCATATGTTTAGGCCCTCATTCCCAATGTGACTGTATTTGGACAGGACCTCTGAGACGGCAATAAAGGTTAAAATAGGTCTTCAGGGTGGGGTGGGGCTGGTGCCCCTATAAGAAGAGACACCACAGCTCTGTCTTTCAGCTATGTGGGCACACAGCAGGAAGGAGGCCATCACAACCCAAGGACAGTGCCCTCAACACACACAGACTCTGCCGGCACCTGGATCTTGGACTTCCAGTCACCAGAACAGTGCGAAAATAAATTTCTGTTGTTTAAACCCCCCACTATATTGTTATGACTGCCTGAGCAAACTAAGACAAATCATAGCACATTATAGTGGAGAAAGAACAAAAATGGAGGCTTCAGAACACCTCAGAAAGTATTTCCAATATACAGAGTAAAACACAGACTTAAAAAAAAAAAAACCCACTTGTGATTTTGACTTAGTCAGTATTAATTTTATATATATGGGATATATTTATATTTATTATCCTGGCCCTAAAAATAAGAAAATAAAATAGAGACGAAAAGAGGAGGAAAAAAGAAGGGGAAAAGCTCCCAATATCAATCTTTACATTTGCCACAGAAAAACAGAAGGAGCACTTACTTGGGAGGTGTCATTTTCTTCTGGTTCAATGAGATAGGTGTGGTTCCCATCATAGAACATCCCACTGCCAAGGACAAGAAAATAATTACGCATGGCTATCGACTCTTGCCTCAGAACAAGATCATTTTAAAATCAGCCGCTGCCAGAGAACTAATTTACTTCTCAACACTCACTTCCAGTCCCACCCATCACCACCAGATACACACCACATACCATACATACACAGACACACACACATACTCCACACACACACACACACACACCACATACAGATTACATACCACACACCATACCACACACATCCCCAAAACTATACCCCACATACGCATAAAAACTGCACCATACCACACATGTGTGCACACACACACACACCACTAAGAGGGAAAGGCCCCTCCCTCTGAATCCCCATAATCCTGACCCTTCCCCAAGTTCAGGATTATCATTCTATAATTGTGGTCCATTATCCTCCCTCCAACACATATTTTTTTTTTTAAAGATTTTATTTATTTATTTGAGACAGAGAGAATGAGAGAGAGAGAGCACATGAGAGGGGGGAGGGTCAGAGGCAGAAGCAGGCTCCCCGCCGAGCAGGGAGCCCGATGCGGGACTCGATCCAGGGACTCCGGGATCATGACCTGAGCCGAAGGCAGCCGCTTAACCGACTGAGCCACCCAGGTGCCCTAAAGATTTATTTATTTGAGAGAGAGAATGAGAGAGAGAGAGAGAGAGAGACAGCATGAGAGGGGGAGGGTCAGAGGGAGAAGCAGACCCCCCGCCGAGCAGGGAGCCCGATGCGGGACTCGATCCCGGGACTCCAGGATCATGACCCAACCCGAAGGCAGTCGCTTAACCAACTGAGCCACCCAGGCGCCCTCCAACACATAATTCTAAAACTTTAATATGCAAATAGTCATCTGGAGAGCTTGCAAAAAGGTAAAACTTTCAGGGCCTTCCTCAGATTTCTTGGCAAGGGCCCAGGAAGCTGCATTTTAAACAAATCCCAGGCAGTTCTGATGCAGACCGTCAGGGCTCTGTCGAGAATTGCCTTCCTACCACACACCTAGAAGATGCTCTCATCACAAGAGGTGACACATTTCAACAGCTTACCAGGAGCTGAAAACTCTACACTCATTTCATCTTTCCACAAATGTGTGAAGGAGGTACATTCATACATTTGCCTATACTCGTTTTACAGGGAAGGAAACCATAGCCCAAAGAAATTAAGTAACTTGCCCAAATTACATAACCGGGAGGAACAAAGGCAGGGAGAGAGCGAGCCCAGGCAGATTGGTTCCTGAATTGCCCATCTGCAATTGGCTGCCTCTTCACCCATTTGCTCATTCAGCGCACACTTAAGCACCTATGATGCACTGCTCTAGGTGCTAGGGATACAGCAGTGGACAAAAGAGACCAATTCTCTGCCCTCATGATGCTGATGCACATTCTAGGGTGGACAGACCAAAAAAAAAAAAATATATATATATATATATATATATATATATATATATATATATCATCAACAACTAAATATATATGAGGTGGTGAAAAATTCTAGGGAGGAAAATAAAGTAGGTTAAGGGCAATAAATGGTACCAGAGGACTGGGTGTAGAGACCAAGGAAAGAAGACTGTTGGATTTATATAGAGTCTTAGAGAAAGGCTTTCTAGGGATGATGGCATTTGAACAAAGATCTGAAAGAAGTGAAGGGATGAGCCATAAGAATATCTATGCAAAGACCATGTCAGACCTGAGCCCTAAGTGTGCTCCAGGAACATCAAGGATGCAGAGTGGCTGGAGGAAGGGGATGAGGGGAGGGCCATAAAATGAGATCAGAGGAAGAGTGGGGACCACATGAGGTAGGCCTTCTAGAGGCGGTGGCTTTTACTCTGAGAGACATGTGGAGCCACTGCAGGGGTTTAAGGAGAGGTAAACACAATCACTCTTAAATTTTAAAATAATTGCTCCAACTGCTACGTTACAATAGTCTTTTGGATGGCAAGGATAGAAATGGAGAAGTTATCTTGGTAATCCAAGTGAAAAAAGAGGGTAACCGCCTAGATCACTGTGGTATTGGTGGAGATGATGAGAACTGGTCGAATTCTGGATACTTTTCAGAAGTAGAACTAACCAAGAGGATTTATTGGCAGATTTGAAATGGAGTATGCAAGAGTCATGTCAGTGAAGACTCCAAGGTTTTGACCTGAGCAACGCGTGAGAGAGAATTCCCAGTTAATAAAATGCAAAAAGCCGCAGGAAGGACAGAATGGGCTAGGCACATGGAAGAAGGATGCAGGGAGGGGGCATAAATCTGGAGTTGGGTTTTGATCTCTTAGGCTGGAGACGACTATAAGCCAACTGAGGAATCCTCTGGAGGGCATTTTAATCTACATATGGCTTCAGCTCCACCCAGAGAGATCCCAATGAGCCACTCCTTCTAAAGAACACGGTTCTTCTACTGAGATCAAGCCCCTTGTGATGCTAAAGCAATGTGTCTTATCATTCAGGCATTTGAGGGGGGACAAGGTGGGATCTTCCGGAGTCATTTTTCAGTGTTCTATGGAAATGACTGCCTGAGATCCAAACTGTTACGCATAAAATAGTATTTATCTTTCACTGACGGCTTAGTGAAATCAGTTGATTTCCCTGAGCTATAATTACAATGGCCTCCAGCTCTGCCTCTATCCAAATTCTTTCATTCCTGCTGTAACATCTTCCACATGTCCTTAACTTTCATATACCCGTAGAACGGCTACTCTCACATCTGTAAGATTTTCAACCAAAGTACACTTTTTGAATTTGGACGACACTGCATTTGGAATTTAAAGATAAACAGATGCACTTTGTAAGATATTACTGACAATACATGCCTAAGGAATCAGAGTTGGGGGGAGCCTTTTCAAAACAGTAGACCAAATACAACAGTAGACATTCTCTCTGCCCTGCTAAGAACTGGCCAGACTCATCCAGAAAATTGTACAGTACCATCACCTTTTGCCAAAGTTCACATGGCTATGCTGATTAAGTGGCAAGCAGATCATTTTGTTTAAATAATACAGGGTATTATTTCCTCTTGCATTAGGTCAGTGTCAAATGTGAAAACCAGTGACTTTTATTGGGTTTAAACATCATGATACACAGTGTAAAGAAAGCAAAATCTGACACCATATGTATCTAGAGGGTTCTGGCTCCCTATATGACAATGTGCCATTAGTAATTCTTTAACCATTAAAAAGTATATGTTTTATTTACTTTGTTTGAGGATTGACACCTTTCTGTTATATTTATATAAATTCCAATAAGTGCAGTGAGTCCACACACAGCATATATTCGATAAAAACCTGCAGCTAGGACCTACTTATTATAGGCCAATTGAGCTGAAATTTTAAAAGGAGGGATCAAAACAAGATTTTGAAAAGAAACAGCCATTCTTACAAATTGCCACAAGAGGGCAATAAACTTACACTTGATTCCATTCTTTTGGGTTCCCATAGTTACAGGATTTTTGTCATAACATCAAACGTACCAGGACCAAAATATTGCCCATGAGTCCTTTGAATTTGAAAAACAAAATGTGCATTTGCAGGTTCTTTATGGAAAAGACATAGAAATCTGATTATTTTTTCCCTTTATGTTCTTTAACTGAATCCAGTAAATCAAGAAAAATTAAAAATCTCCATATGTACTTGGTAATTTATAAAAAATGAGTCATGGATGAAATAATCTATTTCATATCCAAATCACTGTAATTGAGACAACATAAATTATTTAATATTTAGGTAATATCCTCTAAAATATTTCTGTCAGGATTTTTGTTCAGAAGGTAAAATCAACATAAGAAGTAATAATTGATAAATAACAAGAAGAACAAGAGTAAATTTATCCAACACACTCATAAAAGTCTAAGAACACCCAAATATGCTTATATACAATCCTGACAGTGTTCCTAGACACATGGCGCATTTTTCTATTTGTTTCCTTTTGTTTAGTTTTAAATGAAAAGGTTTCTCAAGGCAGAGGTAAATTTTACTTTGTTAAAACAACTGAAGCTGGCTCTGGGTTCTACTCCTGATCTAGTCACTAAAGTTTCCTTACAGTTACTTTTCCATCCTCTTCAGATACCTATGGGGCATGAGCAGCAAGCTCTTGGTCTCAGGTTCTCAGGTCTACCAGAGCCCTTGGAGGGCAGGGATGCCTTCTCACAAATATGGTGTCCGTTTGGAAAACTGGAAAGCAAAGTGGACTACGTCCTGGGCAAGATGCTTACATGGTAACTTTGGGTTGAGATTTTAAGAGGAAGAGAGAGGGAAAAACGCCTCTTCTTTTTTCTATCACTATCATACATTTGCTGTCACAAATGTCGATGGGCCCAGGGTACTGTTCTTAGCTGAAAGCTGCAATCATCTTGAGATCAGATAGAACGGTTTTATTACTGAAGGGCACGTCAATGTTTCCTTCTCCAGATAAGAAAACCAAGGCCCTCAGATATGAGGCATGGATTCCTGTTTGTAAAAATGTCTCCTTAGTCAAAGAATTTATTTAAAATAAATAAAAGTCTTATTTAGAACCAACAATAAGCGGATGGAGGCCTTTCACGCTCTCAGGCACCTGGCCTCCTTCCTCTGGCTATGTAAGTTTCAGAGTTCCCACACTCTCTCCCTTCTGCCTCTGACATACTTACTGCCCGAGCTTGACTGGAGGCACCGCTTACGCAGACTAGCTCGATTTTCCAGGCTGTTCCATTATTTCTATTTCCTAGCTTTCTTGAAGACCTCTCTGCCTACCCCTCTCTCGGAAGACTCTATCAAAGCCTGTTCTAGGGCCCACTCTAGCTTCTTCAGGTGACATTTCTCTGGAGACCTCAAGCACTACCTCATTTCTCAGTGCCCACTCTCTTCTTACATTTTCCTGTTACTTACTCTCTCAAAGAAAACAAATACACCTATCACATTCCCTAGTAGGAAGCTGAGCTAGCTTTACCTGCCCCCACTGGACTCTGAGCTGCCGGGGACAGGAGTCATAGTGTCATGGCCTTGATTTTCCTAGTGACTGGCTCACAGCAGACACTCAGTAACGGCTAGCTCCGTGGAAAAGCCAGATCTCGAACTTGGGAGCTGACAGGATGCATTTTCAAGTTTCCAAACAAAAATTTAACAGAACTAAAGTGCTGACTTGTTCTGTGCCCCAAAAAGTAAAACAAACAAGAAACAACTGAGATGATTTCGCCTAAGTAGAATGCAGAGGAATGACATGGCAGCTTTATAAGGCGTTCACAAAATAAATAAGAGACGGCCACCTGTGTATCACCATTAGCGACAGAATGGAGGAAGTAGGTGTATTCCCAAGTTAAACATCAGCAAACATTCTTTGATAATGAAAGTTATGAGAAAGGAAGCAAGGCCCTGAGAAAGGATGAACTCCGTTCCTTGGAGATTTCTGAGAACAGAAGGACCCTCCCACAAGCTTGCTGTGGGTTTTAGGTGGGATTCAGCTAGAACACATGAGTTCTTGAGGTGACTTACAGTCTGTTGTCTTTGTGCAAGGAGTCAAGAGTTTCCACCTACTGAAATTTCTGTTATTCCATAAAAACATAAAAACTAACATCAGGAAAGAGTAGGGGCAGAGCTGGTACCAAGGGGCTAAGCATCCAGAGAACCAACATTACCCAAACCACTCTTGTCACAACTTGGATGAAACTACAAAAAAGCTTCAAACATCACTGTACGGTATCATATGATAATTCCAAAGACCCTGGTCTGTTTCTGCGACTCTAATTTCAAAATCTGCTCAGCTTATAAACCTCAAAAGAGAAAAAGATCAGACCCATCACTGATTTAAAATTATTTCTTGGTGGGGCGCCTGGGTGGCTCAGTTGGTTGGGCGACTGCCTTCGGCTCAGGTCATGATCCTGGAGTCCCTGGATCGAGTCCCGCATGCAGGGAGCCCGCTTCGTCCTCTGACCCTATCCCCTCTCATGTGTTCTCTCTCAAATAAATAAATAAAAATCTTTAAAATAAAATAAAATAAAATAAAATTATTTCTTGGAGCGCCTGGGTGGCTCAGTCGTTAATCGTCTGCCTTCAGCTCAGGTCATGATCCCAGGGTCCTGGGATCGAGCCCCGCATCGGGCTCCCTGCTCGGCGGGAAGCCTGCTTCTCCCTCTCCCACTCCCCCTGCTTGTGTTCCCTCTCTCGTTGTCTCTCTCTCTCAAAAAAATAAATAAATAAAATCTTTAAAAAAAATTATTTCTTGACATAACATAAAGATTTTGATTACGGTGCATTAAAACTAAAGGAAATAAGGGATCGAAAGAATGGATGATACAAAAAACTGGAGACACTTACTGAAGTCCGTGGCACGTGGACAATGCAACAAATGAAGCAGGGTTTCCTCGGATGTGGCCCTGGTAGTAGCAGTGTTCTCCTCCCTGGAAACAGAAACGGAGAGCATCAGCCTCAGCCATCACCAGGAGAATCACCAGCATCATTTCACACATTCCTGCCCACACCACAACTCCACGTATAAAGCTCTGAAGAATATTTCCTTATTCAGATTAGCGTTATCAAACCTGTTCTAAGAGAATTATTCATAAACACTCCTGGGGAGCCAACTCCAAATCAAAAGCCGGGGAAATAAAAGTTGACTAAATTTATGCCTTTTATGAGGTGACGAGAGAAAGAACAAAGAAACAGATACTGAAAAACCCATGTGGCCCCTGCATGAGGATCAGCTGAATCCTCTATTCCACCCCTCCCCCCGCCCTGCATCATGAGAAACTCAACCTTGAGCAGCACCAAGATGATACTCTTTCATATAAGCTAAGTAAAAATGTATATAAATCATTTGAGAGTCACTAAATTAAACTGAAGGAGGAAAATGCTTACTTTTATAGTGTTTATATCAAAACTTGACAAGGTTATACTATTCTGTTCTCCAACCATGAACGGTTTTACCAGTAAGCAGTCCGGGTGGGGCTTGAAATTCCAAAGTTTCTTCTGGCAGCTGGTTACATTAATTCCCATGAGACTCATTTCTTTGGATTAAATGTTCTTGTAAGAGGTAATACGGTAAATCCTCTGCCATCTCAGGGTGGTGCCTCAGTCTTTAAACACCTGCCACTCAGAGTGTGGTCTAGAAACCAGCGGGTGCTAAGACACTCGGGAGCTGGTCAGAAATGCAGGCCCCACCTATCCACTTACTATAATCGGCATCTTAACAAGGTCCCTGGTGATTCATATGCACATTAAAGTTTGAGAAGCATTGTTCTAAATGGCCTTTTCCATTCCCCCCACTGACCTCCTATTTCTTCAGAAGCTAAAAGCTGGTAATTCCAACTGACACACTGAGATAGGAAAGAGTGAAATAGAAAGGACTAATAGAATGAATGGGTGGTTTAAAGGGGCAAACGCAGCCGGCTTTCCAGTCTGCCTTACGGATTAATCCTACCCCAAATATTCAGTGCTTGACAAGAGGGGAGAGAACAGGAGCAAACAGGATGTAACAAGGCTGAAGACAGTTTCTTCGCTGGAATTCCAAGAAAGCAGCCTGGTCTGTGACTACTGTTTCTCATGAGATAAACCTACAGGATCGAGTGAACCCCAGTTCTGAGGAGGTGGCAGAGAACAGGTAAAAGGGCTCTGATCCTGTGACACCTCCAAATCCCCAAGGGAGTCACTGAGCATCATGAACTGAGGACTGCAGGTGGATGTGATGGAGGGTAAGAAAGAACAGGGTGGTACTCCACCTGTAAGCCTGACAGGGGGTGTAACCCAGTAAAGCACAGACTTCAGCACAGAAATAAAGCCAGACACTGACTTTCTGGGTGGGGCTGGTTTGGTGAAGATGTTAACAGCATGAGCTATCAACTCCTTCGTTTACTAGCTGTGCAATCTGAAGCAAGTTACAGAACCTGCCTGTGTCATCTGTCAAATGGAAGTAATAATTTCACAAGGTTGTTCAGATGATTAAAAGAGGTAAAATGCATAAAGAGCTTAGAATAATGCTTGGCACTTAGCAGGCACTCAATAAATGTTGGCTACTACTATACTATGTATAGGGCGCCTGGGTGGCTCAGTGAGTTAAGCATCCTACTCTTGATTTCAGCTCAGGGGCTCAGGCCATGATCTCAAGGTCGTGAGATCGAGACCCTCCCCCCCCCCCCCCCCCCCCCCCCTTGGGCTCTGTGCTGAGGTGGAGCCTGCTTAAGATTCTCCCTCTCCCTCTGCCCTTCCCCTCCTCACCTCCCCCACCAGCTCACACACTCACTCATGCACTCTCTTGCGCACTCTCTCTCTTGCTCTCTAAAAAAAACAAAAAATTACTATGTGTTGATTACTGTTCTATTCGATTTACATACACAATCGCCTTAAATCCTCACATCAATCCTATAAAGAAAGATTGCTGTCTCTCTTCTACATAGGAGGTCACAATCTCCAAGAGCCAAGCTTGCCCACCTGGGACATTGCCAAGTAGGGATGCAAACTTTTTGTGAATATGTAAATGCAAGGCCGGTGTCATTTCCCCTACACTACTTATGAGTTGGGCCTAGAACCTATGGGGATCTAGTGCAAATCTGAACTTTCCCCAGGCTGATTCTTTGGGGGTTTTGTTTTGTTTTATTTTTTGAGAAGGGCTGGGAGTAAATTTAACAGAATTGAAAATATCCTCTGTTGGGGTGTTGGACTGGTGAATTGTCCATAAGATTAGGTTCTAAATTAGAGGTCATTATATTTCAAAAGACCTTCCTGAAAACATCTAATTGGACCAGAAATCAACACTCTAGCTTTCTGTTAGAGAGACATGAGGGGCCAACAGTCAATGAGGTTAACTTGGATAGAGTAAGATTTCAGTGTGAAAATATTTCCCTCTACTGGATAATGACTAACCAACCCCATCAGATCTCTTTCTGAAGTCTCAGACTCACAGTGGACAGCAGATAGAAAAACAGTAGAAGAAAAAAGATAATAGCAAGAATTATGGTACCAGATTATGGAACAATGGAAGTTGACAAGTCACTGTAAGTGGGGAAAATATGTCAGAGGCAAAGGTATATAAGAAATGTTTTATAAATTACTCAAATTTTCTTTAAAATACCAACTTTGGAAACATGTTATATTAAATCATAAAAAGAACAAAGAATTCATGTTTTAAAACAATCGTCCAATATACCAGGACTAAATAGATGATTAGATAATGAAAAACAATCTTTCACTAATTTCTGATTCTGAAAAATAGGAGTGGATCCAAAAACAGCATATGATCAAGACCCATCTGCACAAAAGCCTAACACTGCAAATGAAGTGAGGAGCTCAATATGGTTCACTCATTATCAAATGTTTCCATGACACTTCAAGAGAAGCACAAACAACAGGGGGATAAAATCTCTTCAGTTGGGCTATTAGAATTCCAATTTTGAGGCTCTCAACTGGTGGTATGTGTAATTCTTCTAAATGATGGGAATTAATTTCTGTGTTGTGACTTTTTTAAGGGATTCACCATATGGCAATAATTATTGAAACCATGAATTAAAGTAATGAAGTTATTACATTGAACTTATTGATTTATTAATTATTAAAATAAATAAAATTTAATGGATTTTTAGTTTATATAACTTTTTATCCAGTATTTTAAAAATCATAAATGCTTATGGAAACATTTCTAAGAATTCAGGATGCACATGGTGAAGAGTAAAAAATACTCCCTTCATACACATTGTACAGCCTGCAGGTGACTCCTGAAAAGCAAGCATTTTTGACAGATTCTGTGTACTATGTCAGGAATAGTCTATATGGTATATTTAAGGAAATACATAAATACACAGGTATCTTTCAGTCCACAAATGGGTTTACACTGTACACACTGTTCTGCCACTTGATTTTTTTCCTTAAGGTAACCTTGACATCTTTGTATATCAATATCTCATTCTTTCCATGATAGCATAATATTCCATTATAGGGGCGAACCATAATTCATTTAAACATCCCCGTGCCAGCAGACATTTAGATTATCTCCATTTGTTTGGTCATTATAAACAATACTTCAAACATCCTTTCACATATTTTTGTGCAATTCTGTCGATATGTATGTAGAACACATTACTAGATGTGAATCTGGCAGGTCAAAAAATATGTGCCTTTTAAATTTAATACCTATTCTAAGAGACAAATAAAATTATTTCTTGGCCCTTATATCTGTTTTAAAAGATGCACTGCATTTGAAAATAAGAAACTGTATTTTACTAAAAATAGTATACTGCAAAAAAGATCACTACTTAAGCCAACTTTGTTGAGTCTTATCAACTTATAAAAGTTCTCCATATCTTCATACAACTTTCTTGAGGAACCAGATGCTTTCTGAAAGTGGGTATTATATAAAATAATCTAAGACAGATGTAGGGAAAGAGAAAAGCCAGCAGCACATCCTAATAGAGTTCGGTTCTTTATCCGACTGCCGGTCATAGCTTCATTCCTTAAAGTCTCTTTTGCTCCAGAAATAAACCTGCTGTCATTGAAACCTTCTTCATACTCCTTGATTTAATAACACAATCACCATAGTACAGATGTTTATTTTTAGCTAATTAGATAGTTAAGAGTTAAAAAAAACTACCCACCTCTCTAAAAATGAACTATATGATAGTTCCAGTGTCTACTGGTTTATCTCCCTGGTGGACAAAAGGCTTATTGCAATTTTTATTCTAGGGAAGTTAAAATAATCATTTATTTGCAAAATTCAAAGACAAACTGCATTTTTCTTAAAGAGCCAGAAAGATCCCAAAAGAAAAACAGAATTTATTACAAATATGATACACTGAAAGCACAAAGGAAGCTACACAGACTGGGTTATAAAACTAGAAAAATCCAGTAAAGGGAGCCAGGGGAGCACAGCAGCAAGGCCACAGTCATCTGCCCTCCATTCAGACCCTCAAAGGAAATTCTACAACTTTATCAGTTCCAAGATGAGCCAGGGCCACAGCCTCCAAAGAGCCTGCTCTGATTTCCTCCTCCTCACAAATTACCTCTCATTTAACCTCTGTTTCTCTGAATGTTCATATACTATCAGATCTGTACTGCACCTCTTTACACTTGCATTCCTGTTTCTGTCTTACATCCTCCCCTAGCCTATGGTGTCTTTTCAGGGAAGCACATGTACCTAATCTATGTTTGTATCTCCAAGCGTGCTGTTAGAAAACTGTCGATCTCAGTTTCCTCATCAATAAAATGGGATTAATATCTACTCACGCTGCTAACAAGAGTATTCAAGGAATCCCATGAGATAACAGAGTCAAGTCGACTGTAAACTACTATATAAACAGGTGAGGGGTGCAGTCAGGGAATATTTACTCAATGAGGGATTCTATCATGTCTCTTGAGCTAGGATTCTCTTAATTTATTTGCTAAGAGTAACAATTCAGGGCTATTGATTAATAATGCAGATTACTATGTTTCTGGCCCTGAAAGTTTGTTTAGGCAGCTCAGAAGTGAGATGGAGAATCTGCATTTTTACAAATACCCCATGTTTTTCTTACTCTAGGAATACACCAGAACGGTGGTTCTCAACCTTGGTTGCATATCAGAATCACCTGGGGAGCTTTTAAAATCCCAATGTCCAGGCCAACCCTCAAATCAATTAAATCATTATCTCTGGAGATGGGACATGGGCATCAGCATCTTTATAAATGCTCGAGATCATTCAACAGGACTGCAGAGATTGAGAATGCCTGCACTAGAGAATGGTTGCTCATAGCAGGGATTCCCAAAACTACTCCCCAAGCTAGAGCCTCATCCTGGTGGGCTTTGTAAACCAAATGATTCCCAGGCCTTCCCTCAGATCTATGGAATCAGAATCTCCAAGGAGGTAGGGCTTCAGGGTTTTTAGAGTTGCAAAAATTCCCCCACTGATTCTGAATACTGTATTTGGAATTACTAACCTAAAAACACTCAGTCCAATACCAAATCATCTCCATATAGAGGATACCAGAAAGACTGGGATCTTTCAGAGAATGAAAGTATCTTCCAGAACCTAGGCATTCTGTTTGGTGATCTTAGTGATTTATGAGAGAATTCATAATGACTGATGAGGCAAATACTTCACAAGTGAGAAAACACAGATTAAGAGAGAACCTTCCTACTTACTTAAACTTGGGTATGCCAGATGCCCAGTCAAGTCTCTTTACACTGGTGGTAACCAAAGAACAGTTTCCAGCACAATAACATGTGCTTGTTAGAAATTCAAATTCGCAGGGCACCTGGGCGGCTCGGTCGTTAGGCGTCTGCCTTCGGCTCAGGTCATGATCTCAGGGTCCTGGGATCGAGCCCCACATCGGGCTCCCTGCTCGGCGGGCAGTCTGCTTCTCCCTCTCCCACTCCCCCTGCTTGTGTTCCCTATCTTGTTGTGTCTCTCTCTGTCAAATAAATAAATAAAATCTTAAAAAAAAATTCAAATTCTCAAGCCTCACGCTGGGATGTGGTTCAGCCACCTGTGTTTTAGCCAACCCTCCAGCCGACTTCAATGCACTCTAAAGTTTGAGAGCAACTGCTTTACCCCACCCCTGTCCCTGCATTCTAGAGCTCCTCACTGCTGAGCTCCCTGAAATCCTACACTGGTTCCTCAGCAGATTCTTAACAAAAAGGACATAAACCGTCATAGCTCTTCTCCACACCTTTTCTTGTTTGACCCAGGCCAGCCAGCTTTATCGGAAACAATACGGAAGGCAAATGGTGAGGCAAGACTATGTGAGAATTCTACCATGGACAGAGCCATGAAGAGCAGTGCTACTTGTAGGTGCTGGTATGCGGGACGCCTTAGCCTGCATTAAAGGGACCAGCATGGTCAACCATCCGGTTAGCCTCGGACCAAGGGGTTTCGCAGGATGCAGGTTCTTCAGTGCTACATCCATGAAAGCCACAGGCAAATCAAGATGATGTGGTCACCATAAAAAGGACAGGGCCAGTGTGACACTTACAGACCAAATCCTCAACCCAGTAACCCATGTGTTCCTTCTCTGCTCACTGGGTCACAGCCCTCTCCCTCTCCCGCTCCATGGGCACCAGTCCCAGACCAGCCTTCTGCCCTGCAGACTGGGGTTTACACCAGTTATTCTCCTCCATGGGCGACATCCCTGGTCATTCTAGCACAGTAGTTCTGAGCCCTGGAATACCAAGCTTTATTCCCTATCAGTTATATTAGAATCTCTAGGGGTGGGACCTGGCATTTTTAAAATCTGTCCAGATGATCCTAATATGCTACCATGGTTAAGAAGCTATGCTTTAGCCAATACATCTTTGCAAGAACTGAAGCCCTGCCCTTGACCTCTACTGTATACTAGATTCCTTCCAAGCATATGCACTGCCCAGACTTCTGTTTGTGGCCACATGGCTAGAGTCCATTCCACCAGGCGCTTGCCTACAATAACCTCTTCCCAATTTCCCCTTGATTGACACTGACATGAGAAACCTGCCCTTTTCTTACCTTTCCCCTTCCTCCCTCCTAATGGTGACAAATGGCATTTTCAGGCATTACTGAGTCAGGAGTAAACCAAGTCTCCCTAGGGCCATTTGCATCAAGGAAATCCCTAGAAAAGCAAAATCTTATGTTGGAGAGGATCCACCAACCCACCCTGATTAAAACTCGTAACTTGAGATTACAAAGAATCAGACTGGATTCACAGAAGGGACACAGGCTAAACATCTGTTCAGGTAAAAGTATAAGAGTTATCTGATTCTATGAGCTCTCTAAGAAAAGTGGAGAGAAAGGCCATCTCACCTCATTTTACAGTAAATTAAAATTAAATAAAGCTATCACATGGTGGTTCCCAAATGCCAATAATCTATAGGTCTATACTAACGTGTATCAAAATCTTTACCAGTTCATGTCAAAATGAGAAAAATAAATACAGTGTAGTCAGTCTTTCATAAGGCTAAATGTATTTCATTTTTATACAACTGCCCTTTGTTTTTGAGATTAGTTCTTTTCTTCTCTTTCATTATTAAAGTTATCCATTTTTAAATTTTTAACAGAATGGTTATTTTGCAGCAATGTTAGACTCACAAAAAAGTTGCAGAGATGGCACACAGAGTTCTAGCATACCTAATCACCCAGTTTTTCCTCTGTTAACATCTTACATTACCTGAGTACATTTGTAAAAACTAAGAAATTGACCTCAGTACATTACTATTTACTGACTCTGAGCATTTAGATTTTAGCAGTGTTTCCATTAATTTCCTCTTTCTGTTCCAAGACCCAATCCGGGATACTATAAGGCATTAGTTGTTATATTCATTTCTCTGTATGTTAACAATGGTAATTAGAATTTAGGTATTTTAAAAGGGTTGTTTCCCTATATGGTGAAAATGAAAAGACTGGCAACTCTGTATTAATCCCTAAAATTTGTTTTGTTAGTATACTGGGCTACGAAATATAACTCTAGTCAAGAGTATAAGTGAATACTTCCTAAATTTTAATTTCACACTATAAATTTTCAAACGAATTTTTAAAAACACCCTAATGTAAAAAGCTTAATTTAAGTGATTAGAAATAAATTCTGGGGGCGCCTGGGTGGCTCAGTCATTAAGCGTCTACCTTCGGCTCAGGTCATGATCCCAGGGTCCTGGGATCGAGCCCCATGTCGGGCTCCCTGCTCGGCGGGAAGCCGCTTCTCCCTCTCCCTCTGCCCCTGCTTGTGTTCCCTTTCTCAGTAACTCTCTCTCTGTCAAATAAATAAATAAAAATAAATAAAATAAAATAAAATAAATTCTGAGGGCGCCTGGGTGGCTCAGATGGTTAAGCGTCTGCCTTCGGCTCAGGTCATGATCCCAGGGTCCCGGGATCGAGTTCCACATCGGGCTCCCTGCTTAGCGGGAAGCCTGCTTCTCCCTCTGCTTCTCTCTCTCTCTCTGTGTCTCTCATGAATAAATAAATAAAATCTTTAAAAAAAAAAGTTAAAAAATAAAATAAAATAAATTCTGAAAGATAAGTCAATAACACTTTGCTATAATAGAAATCTAGGACTCCTTGTTTTCTGAGGACTACCTTTTCAAAGATGTTTGTATAGTAGACAGCCTTGAAAAATTGGAGATATCTCCCTCTAAAGCAAAAAACAAAGCACGTCTACTGCCTAGTATAAAAGATTTAGGTTTCCTAAATTCAGAATTTCTCTCTAGGAACACAACACACTGTGTATGCAGGTGTCACTAGCCCTTCCCCTCTCTGTTAGTGTCTGGAATCGAGGCTCGAGAGACAAGTATAAGAAAATGATGTTCTGGCTACTGCTATGGCTATGAGTATTAAAGTCCTTTGTCTCTAACCCAGGAGTCTCCTGTCTTCTGCCTGCAAAGATGAAATTCCAGCAGGCTAACTTGTTAACTTGCAAATAAGATAAAATCTCAGACCTTCACAGTTCTGGAAACTTGGATTTCCATCTTCCCCTGAAAATTAAGAGATTTGCTAAAAGTGAGCCTCTATTCCCACATTTCCATCTTCCTATAGGACAAAAACCAGCTGACGATGAATAAGGCCCATTTTATCACAACTAGCCAATCTTTCATTTATACTACTGGTTGATAACTTTGGATATTTGTGTTTGCTACCCTATTCAACAGTATAGTTTTTTAAGCAGCAACCAAATTATCAGCTTCCTCCAAGATGTAGAACTAAAAAGCATCATTCAAAATCTCTGCACTATTTCTTTTTTTTTAATTTTTTTTTAAGATTTTATTTATTTATTTGCGAGAGAGACAATGAAAGACAGAGAGCATGAGAGGGAGGAGGGTCAGAGGGAGAAGCAGACTCCCCACCGAGCAGGGAGCCCGATGCGGGACTCGATCCCGGGACTCCAGGATCATGACCTGAGCCGAAGGCAGTCGCTTAACCAACTGAGCCACCCAGGTACCCCCAAAATCTCTGCACTACTTCAATACTAACTGATAAGTGCTAGGATCTTGTAGCATAGTCATCAATCAAAAAATATTTTAAAAACTAATAGACAAATCTAGTTGATAAAAAAAAGAATGATTTCATTTAAAAATTGCATGGTTCCTGTTAAAGAGAAAAAGATGTATAAGAATATTATTGTAGCAAAAGTTTCTACAAGAAAGGAACAAAGAGGGCGCCTGGGTGGCTCAGTTGGTTAAGCGACTGCCTTCGGCTCAGGTCATGATCCTGGAGTCCCTGGATCGAGTCCCGCATCGGGCTCCCTGCTCGGCAGGGAGTCTGCTTCTCCCTCTGACCCTCCTCCCTCTCATGCTCTCTGTATCTCATTCTCTCTGTCTCAAATAAATAAATAAAATCTTAAAAAAAAAAAAAGGAACAAAGAGACAGAACTAGAAAGTCACTGGATATAAATAAAGGTGATAAGGAAGGAGTTAGTCCTAATGGAAGATGGTGAACACCACAGAAAATGAGGGCTATCACTTTCTTATGAGCTCTCAGGTTTAAAAAAAAAATCCCACCAGGGACCTAGTGAGCTTAAAATCTATTTTTATTGTTGTGCAGGAGTCTTTCCTTATACTGATTTCCCCTGGGTGATGCCAGCTAAGGAAAACAAAGCATGAAAACTATGATAAGTTCTCAGGAGTTCCAGCTCACAAGCACCCTAAGTGAACAATTGTTAGTCTTTTGAGATGCAATGCATTTTCAAAATGTATAGACTTACTCCCTTCTCTTGTCTGTCAGCCCAGGCACCTCCAGCACATATTCTAAATGTTTTTACATTCGTTATAATCAAAATGCCTTCTGTATTAGTTTCCTAGGATGGCTGTGACAAATTACCAAATTAACTGGGTGGCTTAAAACAACAGAAATTGATACTCTCACAGCGCTGGAGGCAAGGTGTCTGAAATCAAGATGTTGGTAGAGCCATACCCCCTCTGAAGACTCGAGGTAAGAATCCCTCCTCGATTCTCCCTAATTTCCAGTGGTTGCCAAAAATCCTCCTCACTTCCTGGCTTGTAGACACACCCCCTCGGATCTCTGCCTTGTCTGCACTTTGCTTTCCCTTTGTGTGTGTGAGTCTCTATGTCTAAACTTCCCTCTTATAACCACCAGCCATTGGATTAGAGCCTCTTTGTAATTTGATTGCATCTGAAAAGATCCTATGAGGAAAAAGTCACATTCACAAGCAAGAGGGGACATAAATTTTGAGGGGACACTATTCAACACAGTACAACTTCCCATCAAGTGAATGTTTAGATGTCTAAATCCAGGGATTTTGCTTCTAAGAAGATTGGCTTAGTGGAATAAACTGGAGGAGTCTAGCTTCATTCATCTAATAAGATTAAGGTCTATCTTAATTACCTCTAGCCAGCCATTCATTGTAGTTTCCCATAGCTTCGTTTAAAAATACTCATCATTATTTTTCCACAAATAATAGGATAAATCTGACCTTCGGTTGAGACCTTCCCAAATTGCTTATTTTTAACCAAAAAAGAGGCAAGAGAAACTATTTTTCAGCTGCCAGGTAACTATGACAGACCCATCAATATAACAATGTCTTATTAGGCTACTAAAAAATTTTAGGTTCCGGGCGCCTGGGTGGCTCAGTTGGTTAAGCGACTGCCTTCGGCTCAGGTCATGATCCTGGAGTTCCGGGATCGAGTCCCGCATTGGGCTCCCTGCTCAGCGGGGAGTCTGCTTCTCCCTCTGGCCCTCCCCCTCTCATGTGCTCTCTCTCTCTCTCTCTCTCTCAAAAAAAAAAAAAAAATTTTAGGTTCCTACAAAGGAAGGGTACTTATCAGGTGCTCTGAGATGCAGTTCTAAATTGGGAGACTGGAAAATCAATGTGGCCCACATACAGTGACTATATAATTACAAACTCATGAAATTATAACTCTTTCCAGTAAATTATTACATCATTGTATCTTTTTACAAATAACGGAAGTTTAAATGTATTGCTCTATATGAATTTTTTAGCGTAAGAGATGTATATCATCTAAAACCTTATTCTCTAGTTGATGTCTGAACATTAACAGGGAGAAGTATAATTGATCAGAAGATAGTTATACAGAAAGAAAGCATATCAGAAGATAGTTATACAAAAAGAAAGGTAGTTATACAAAAAGAATGATATTTCTATCATTCTCCCATCCACTCCTTTTCTGAAGAAGTGAAGATAAACAGGGAACACTTCTAGCTGCTGAAAGAAGACTGCATTGCAACATCTCCCTCCCTCTTATACCCTGAGCCTCATGCACTGTGCCCAAGAACTCAACACCAGTATTCAGTGTTCTTCCCTGGATGATTCTGAATTAGGCCAGGACTGATTTAAATGTACAAACAAAGGGTTGACTTCCTAAGGAGGAACTTCTCAAGCAATGCCCTTCAGAAAGACAAACTCGCATTTAAGGCTGTATCTGATAAAAAGTGGGGTTTTTTTGTTTGTTTTTTCCAGCAACTGTTACAATGGACACAGGTTGGTCATTTGCCATTTTTTGTTACTTATTTTCTTATAAAATGAAGGAGAGAGTTAAATTAAGTGGTATCTATGATTTGCAATCTATTTGTTGTTGTTGTTTTTTGCAATCTATTTTTACTTTATTTATTTATTTAAAAAAAATCAAGGGTTACCAACTTTTTTCTTTTAAATACCAGGCCAACTTCCAAAAAATCAATATCTTATACACAGCACTTAGCATAAAGCAACAAAATTGAAAACCAACAACAAAGACGCTCATATGTTTAGGAATTTTTAAATGTTTAATATAAAAATTTTAAACAAGTTATAAATTGTTTCTAAAACCTAAATAATTTATGAGTCATATAAAAGTCATGTATAAATTACAGAAAAAATATATATGGACAACAACAACAAAAATCTAGGTATCATAACTTCATGGATGCTGCTAAAATACTACCAAGAGTAAATTTTACATTTCTAGATGCTTATAGAAAATAGAATTGATAATGAATAAGTTAAACATTTAACTCAATGAGTTATGAAAAGAACACAAGCAAAGTGCTTTTAAAGTAAAAGGAAGTAAACATTAGTAACAAAGGTAAGCTGATTCTTTGAAAAAAAAAAAGTATTTAAAAAAAGTTACAGGACTGACCAAGTAAAAGAGTAAAGGCATAAATAAAGAGAAATGAAATAGGAGACACTGATACAGAATTAGACTTTAAAAACCTTGAGAAGATTTGAAGCAAATATAGCAAAAGACTAACATGTTAAGTGTACACATGGATATAATATTATATACAATTTTGAATGTTTTAAATATTTCACAACTATAGAAATTTCTATTCACAGGTCATTGCTGGTATTTTATGCCTTGAAATTTAAAATTAACTTAGATGTGATTCTAATATACCTTAGAGAGAGGAAACAAATATGAACATGAGCCTCAGCACAGATGATGAACTTAGCATTAGGTGAGCAGATGTGAGGCTCACTATATGGTTTTTAGATTTCCTGTTTATATTTACTGCATCTTTCTATGGCAGGGGGAATTACTATGCTCTCTCAGACCTGTCCAAACTGGACTTCTCACCACACAGTGTTGGGTGAACGGGAGAAACTACCCAATTTACTGATGATAGGCTTAATTCATTCATTTATTTTTTTTTTGTTCAGCAGATATTTATTGTCTTCTAGGTACACATAATGCTGAATGCTACGCACACAGGACAAATTTCCAAGAGAGCTTAGTCTTGGAGTAACTTCTCATGGAATTTATAGTCTAGAGGTACAGATGATTATTTTATTAGGAAGCAGATCGTGAAGGACAGCTTTTGTTGATCCTGCTCTGCCTCCTGTGTCCTCAGTAGGATCAGAAACTAGCAGAAAGAATGGGCAGAAGCCACCAAAGGCTTAGCCAGAAATATTTTATGAACTGCCACTTTCCCTTAATAATATATCAAAACTAGTATTTATGGAGCATTTCCCATACCCAAAGCTCTGGGTACATGTTTGTCTTTCTCATTTAATAGATGAGGACAATGAAACACAGAAGGAGTAAGTACTATCCAAGGCCATACAAACACGAATTGGCATTGTCAGGATATGAATTCAGGTCTGTCTAGCCCTACCAGTATTGTCAGTCTTTATGTTTTCCTGCATCCAAACTACAGACCTGTCCTGGACTTGAAAACAAAACAAGTGCTCAGTTATATCTGTTAACACTACTCAAGAAAAATTTAAAAAAATTTTTTTTCTTCATCAGGAAAGTAGTATGAAAAAGCTCAAAGACACAGCACTTAACTCTGCACAAAAATCTAATTGCTACGTGGAATACCTATTGACCCCACTCAGAATTACCAAAGCAACTATTCCACCTTCCAGAGACAGTTAGAAGTAGTCTTCCAGATTTTTGAGAACGAGAAAAGAAAGAAATCAATGTGTGAAGTCCAAAGGTGGGATTGGCTTGACTCCTGTAGGTCACACCTGATTTCTTTGAGTTGAGGCTCTGGTCAAATACCATACTCCTGCTTTGATCCTGTCTCCACTTCTTATTCTGTCCACTCTCTCTGATCTCTATTTCTCTCACACACCAAGATCCTGCAGCAAGGCCTCTGGACCCTTACACATACTCATTTCACTGCCTGAGAAGCTGTTCCCCTCCCACTTACCATGCAAAATTCAGAATTAATATCATTTCCCTACAGAAGTCTTCCCTGACCAAGCGGACTAGGTCAGGTCTCCCATCAAATGCATTCAGGACAATGTGGACTTAATTCCCTGTACAGCACTTTCATAACTGTCATTTAAAAAGCCCTTTTGGTAGCTATTTTCATTATGCCTGTCATCCCTATTAAACTACAAGTTTTATGACAGTGAGAATTGCATCATACTATTCATAGCTACCTCCCTGAGCTAATGGCAAGCATTCAATACACAGCTATCGAATGAAGGACGACTGAGAACACAAGTAGGGTATCTGAGAATTTAGGCTTTTTTCTAATGTGTCACAAATCTCTAACGTCAGCTTTCCTAGTCATTTAAACCCCAGTTGCTTAAATTTTTAAAAGTTTTCTATAGGGATAATCAAGTCCACTTGCATCTACCTCCTTTTCTACCTCTTACATGTAACAAAAAGGATGCTATGATAAAACATCAGTGGAGGCCTGAACATTACCCCCCAAAATGGCTATAAACACTCAAAGCACGCAATGCTGAGTACTTTATACTCTGGTCTTTATTATCTGTTTTTTTGTTTTGTTTTGTTTTTTCTGGGGGGGGAGGGAGGGAGGGAAAGGAGAGGCAGAGGGAGAGTGAGAGAAACTCTTAAGCAGACTCCAAGCCCAACGCAGAGCCCAACTCGGGGCTCGATCTCAGGACCCTGAGATCAGGACCTGAGCCGAAATCAAGAGTCCGATGCTTAACTGACTGACCCACCCAGGCGCCCCATCTGTTCTTTTTTTTTTTTTTAAGATTTTATTTATTTATCTGAGAGAGAGAATGAGAGAGAGCATGAGGGGGGGAGGGTCAGAGGGAGAATCAGACTCCCCGCTGAGCAGGGAGCCCAACGCGGGACTTGATCCTGGGACTCCAGGATCATGACCTGAGCCGAAGGCAGTCACTTAACCAACTGAGCCACCCAGGTGCCCCCTGTTCTTATTTTTATAGTGGCCATTTATTCACTGGAAAATAAGAGGGTTTTTTTTTTTTAATAAATTAATAAGAAAATAGCACTAATTACAATACCAGAGAATAATCTATGATTTTTTTTGCTTCAAATGAATTTCAAACTTGTCAAAAACACTTCCACAACTTCTTGTACAATCATCGTTACTCTAATAGTTCACTCTACTTCCAAAAAAATTTGCAACAGTCGATTATATGACACAGTATAATGAAAAAATAATTCTATAATTAAAGTAAGGATGATATTCTATTACAAAATAGTTAATTGGTTCCAAACATAGAATACCATTAGTTGGTGCCACTTTTAATTTTGTTTTAATTTATGGCTGAACGTGTCTTTTTAAGTTTATGGATAACACCTTGAATATTAACAGATGAAATAATTATTTCAATACTTAGTTGGAAAAAAATCTTACACTAGAAAGAAAATAAATAGGACTTTCTACTCAGATTGGCTACAGAGCTTTGAAACAGAACTCACGCTGACATCAGCTGTCACTTTTCATTTTTCCCTGCTCCCAGCACTAAGATACCTGACCTGTATAAGCTGGTAATGGGCCAATATATTTTCTTCAGGCTACAGAGTTAAGACTACTTGGAATCTTAACAATGCCATTAAGGTAGCTGATGCATTATACATGATGATGGACCAAGAGCAACCTTGCTTCAGTCCCAAGGGAAAGCAAAATTTACTTAATCCCCACAGAATTTTCTCCTGTAATGCAAAGAGAATCAAGTCATGAAATCTGAGACCTTCCTGAAACCACACTGATTACAAGATCACAGAGGAGCATATATTTGCATAAGCCTACCAAGGGGAAAACGCACACACTGTCCAGCTCGTTGAAGAGATGCCAAATAGATGACTAGCCGTGGCTAAAAAATAATGCCAGGACACATACCCAGAAGAACTATTAAATGTGAGGAAGAAACAAACACTTTACCAATTTTTATGTGAGACTTGTGTAGCTCTTTTATTCTTCCTGTGTGTGTGTGTGTGTGTGTGTACACATGCTCGCACATTGCAGAAGACAGGGGGATGGGTACTTTGAAGCACCTTGGCAGAAATACAACCAAATATCTTCTAGTCTGTTGGCAGGATGATGATATGTTTTAGCTTAGTTACTCTTGAGCATAAAACTTCACATTTCTTCCAGATGCAAATAAAAATACACATAAGCATAAGATGGGCATAAGAATTGAAGCATGTGTCTACCATGTGCAAAACAGCTACATGTTTCAAACAGTTATAGCTTAGGAGTCATGGCAATTCCCTGTGCTGAACAATACTCAGTCCAGCCTTTATGAAGAACAAAGAAGGACTAAAAATAAACCCCAAGAGAAAATGGCTGAAAAAACAAGGCTTCCTGAGAAGGCATCTGGTTTTCTTTAGAATAACGGAAATTTTCTATTTAGAATAATCGAAACTCACCTCAACCAAATGATGATATCTTTTCAATGTATGTCTTACTAAAACAAACTGCTAATGGAGATGTAACTACAAATGGTAAATTGGGGTGTTATGACTTAAATATGTGCATTCTGATTCCTCTGGTATTGTGATCGTTTCCATAGAGAAGGCAGACGATAGTGGATTAAAGCAGGAATTCTGGCACCAGAATGCATGGCTTCAAGTTCTCGGGCAAGTTAGTTGCACACAAGTTCTCGGGCAAGTTAGTTAAACTTTCTGTGCCTTAGTTTCCTCGCTGCAAAATGAGGACAGCAGTGATACTACGGGAGGACCAAGTAACTTAGCATATGAGATGAGTACCCAGCACATAGTAAGTACCATCCCAGCATCTGCTGCTTCTCCAACTGCCACAAGTACTTCTACTCTTTCATTCCTCAGTCCAGTTACCAGTACTGATCCCATCAGGATATCACTAGGATTCAAAAAGGTATAGAATGTATGAAACAAGAGATCCCTGATGGTGAAATGAGCACTTAGGGGCTCATAATAATTAATTGGCAAAAATGCCAAATTTTGAAAATGATATATAACAGAAGCACAGCGAGTCGTTTTATTTTTTTTTATTTTTTTTTTAAAGATTTTATTTATTTATTTGACAGAGAGAGACATAGTGAGAGCAGGAACACAAGCAGGGGGAGAGGGAGAGGGAGAAGCAGGCTCCCCGCGGAGCAAAGAGCCTGATGTGGGACTTGATCCCAGGACCCTGGGATCATGACCTGAGCCGAAGGCAGACGCTTAACAACTGAGCCACCCAGACACCCTATTTTTTTTTTTTAATTCCATTAAGGTGAGTGCAATTAGCTGGAGAGAATATGCCACCAATAGTTTTGAGAGAGCAAAACGAGTTTAGCTCTGTAAGGAGAATTGGTTAACTCTCCCAAGGAGCGAACATTCAACCACCGGCAGCAGTTACTCGCCACGAAGATTTAGCCCTACAGACAGCAATGAAAACAGACTTCATACAGGACAGCAACTCATGGTAATTACCAATCAACCAAGTCAGCTGACTAGAATTCCCAGCACTTCCCATCAAATATATGGCTCTTCCAGCTACACTTTTGCTTATGATTTAAAATACTTTAAAATACTTACGTGTGGATATCATGGCTCTGGCAGTAACAGAGAAAATTAATGAGTCCTCATTCTGATATAATCCACTATTTAAAAATGGAAGTATTTAAAAATGAGCAGCAGCTCAAACCCACTGGACCAGAAAAACAAGGTTTCCTGGCTGGATCTCTTTGCAACTATAGAATCATTTATACCAGGAGATCCTAGAATTGAATCCCACTACATCCCCCATTACTCACTTCAATAATTTCTTATGAAATTACTGGAAGATTAACCTTACACACACACACACACACACACACACATATAAGTCTAGAACTCATTCTTGTAGAATCCTTACATCCTGAGGTTTTTTCAAAAAATTATTTATGTCAGCAGTTAGAGGCTAATGAAGTCATTAAATATAATAAAATTTAAAACCAGTTTAGCCACAGTTGGTTACCAAATATTCATGGATAAGGAAAATACATAGAACAAAAAAAATTTTTTTTTTTAAAGATTTTATTTATTTATTTGAGACAGAGAGAATGAGAGAGAGCACATGAGAGGGGGGAGGGTCAGAGGGAGAAGCAGACTCCCTGCCGAGCAGGGAGCCCAATGCGGGACTCGATCCAGGGACTCCAGGATCATGACCTGAGCCGAAGGCAGTCGAGAACAAAAAATTTTTAAAAGCCATTCTGGTTTTACTACTAGTCAGACTGATGTTAACTCATAACTCATAACTCTGTCTCAGAGAATTGTCTCAGAGAATTCAGAAGAGATTTCTAGAAGTCATCTAATTTTAAAAATTGTGTATTTGTGGTGAACTTGGTTTTTATTAGTGTAAAAAGTTATCACGTCTGTAGATATGACATCTGAAAATGTTCCCTCTGGTGAAGAGAACCAGTGTGAGGTGACTGCATGCCCATCCCACAACCTGTAACACCTGTACCTGAAACTGTCCTTCATCCTGCACCTGAGGGTCTGCTCCAGAACGCAGGTGCAGTGGTGAGAGTCCTTAACCTAAATCTCCCAGGCAGTCTAGCAAGAACAACAAAAATACACATTCTGACATATGGGTAATGGCATCTGCCAAACATACTACCATTGCTTCATTAAATTGTCATAATTTTAATCAACTCTATTTATATACACCCAATTTAAAAATCTCCCTAATAGACAAAATAGAGACCAAAACCCACTTTGGTTTATGGCAAATGCACTGTATCTCAATAAAGCTGTTTAAAAAAAAAAAAAATCCCTATTACCATGGCAGCAGGACCCACCCCCCACCCCCGGCCCAAAAGGACCAACTAAGGGTCTTTGATTGATAGTCTGCCCCTCAGCCATCCTTAAAATGCACATCACTGAGTTTACTTTACTAGATAAAGGCCTTCCCCATTTCCCCAGAGCCAGGGGAAATGCCTGAACCTTGGATTTGAAATTAAAGGCGATACAGCTAAGAGCTTATGACAACTTCTACAAATAGATCCATTTAAAAAGAAATCCTCTCTAAAAGCATCTTCCTGACCATGTGACTTGATTACTGTCTAGGTAACTAAGTATTATTCCCTTATCCAAGAGGCTCTGAAAAAGCTACTGTACTGAGAATTCAAGATAGAGAACATGTTCCTCAAATGTAAGGGAAAGTTGTCAATAAGAAGTGCATTATGGATGAGAAATGCTGTTGGTGAGTCCTCCTAAAAAAAAAAAAAAAAAAAGGAAAACTAGATTTTAAAAAGCTTCTGTATAGATTACTTGGCAACAGTGGCTGTTGCTTGCATTTCATGTCAGACAACCTCAAAATAAAGAGATTACCTAAAAGCTATTTGAAAACAAAAACACTAGTCTCCATTTCAGAAGATTCGTCACCGATGGAATGGCATGGATGGCCCTCTACTAATGCACACAGCAAAATTTATTGCACACCCACGCCTGGTTTTCCTTTTCTTCTTAATCGCTTACTCTTCTTGCTTCTAGAGAAAGAACCAAGATTCTGGATGGTAATGCCGTTTTGAGAATCAATAAGGAAACCTGATATCCAGGGTAAGCAAAAGCAGATTAACCCCTTTCTGCGTCTTCCCTGCTGCTATTAATAAATATGTATAATGACACTTTGGCAGTTTCATAGCTATTCTTGTGCTCCGATGGCCAAAAAAGAAATAGTTCAAGCATTTATGTACGCTTCAATTGTATGCAACGAATTCAAGAAAAATCTCTATGTCATAAAAGGATATGTCAAGGTCTTGTCATTATAAAAAGTAGAGGATGCATGGGGCGCCTGGGTGGCTCAGTTGGTTAAGCGACTGCCTTCGGCTCAGGTCGTGATCCTGGAGTCCTGGGATCGAGTCCCGCATCGGGCTCCCTGCTCGGCAGGGAGTCTGCTTCTCCCTCTGACCCTCCGCCTCTCATGCTCTCTCTTTCTCTCATTCTCGCTCTCAAATAAATAAAATGTTTAAAAAAAAATTATTAAAAAAATAAAAAAAAGTAGAGGATGCAGAATGCAGTCACTAAACTATAACCTATATTTTAAATAAAATAAATAAATTCACTAATTACAAACTGAGAACATTTTTTACTTACAAAAGAAGTCCACAATATTTTATACCACCATATAATTATTTGAGGGGTATTTTTTGCAAACAAAGTAAGTTAAATGATATCTTAAGAAACATTATTTGTGGGGCGCCTCGGTGGCTCAGTTGGTTAAGCGTCTGCCTTTGGCTCAGGTCATGATCCCAGGGTCCTGGGATTGAGCCCCGCATTGGGCTCCCTGCTCAGCGGGGAGCCTGATTCTACCTCTCCCACTCCCCCTGCTTATGTTCCCTCTTTCGCTATCTCTCTCTGTCAAATAAATAAATAAAATCTTTTAAAAAAATAAAGAATCATTATTTGTTTAATATGTTATACAACTTTTAAACTATTCAAGTGTTGAGCATTATGTTCACCATGGAGAAATCAGAAAATGAGACATGAGAAAGCTTGAATACAATTCAAGATAACAAGCAATTATCTATGGATACTGTTCAGGCTTATAGGAGCTACAAAGTTAGCATAAGCCAGGAAGGTCTCTGTTGTCTTGACAGTCATCATATTAATATTTTCTAAGTGATCTCTTAAAGCTGTTCTCCACTAGAATATTTTTCCTGTCTTTGACACAGTCATTGCAGAAAAGAAAAAGATTAAGGCAGGATAAGAAAAAAAAAGGTATCTCTTTTTAAGTGATCTCTTAAAGCTGTTCTCCCTAGAATTTTGTTCCTGTCTTTGACAGAGTCATTGTAGAAAACAAAAAGATTAAGGCACGATAAGAAAAAAAAAAAGGGGGGGCGCCTGGGTGGCTCAGTCGTTAGGCGTCTGCCTTCGGCTCAGGTCATGATCCCAGGGTCCTGGGATCGAGCCCCGCATTGGGCTCCCTGCTCCGTGGGAAGCCTGCTTCTCCCTCTCCCACTCCCCCTGCTTGTGTTCCCTCTCTCGCTGTGTCTCTCTCTGTCAAATAAATAAAACCTTAAAAAAAAAAAAAAGGAAGCCTCAGAAATTCCTAATTTAAAAAAAAAAAAAAAAGGTATCTCTTTTTCAAGAAAGACAATGAGCTAGAAATCTGACTTAGAAAAATGAGTGCAAAAGAAATCCAGAGATTCTGCCTGTAGCACATGCACCTGCTGGTTAAGCTGGGAATCCTTCATGGAGCTTCAACCCCAGGAAGGGAAGATGGATGTGAAGAGCAGGAGAAAACCTATTTGGCAAAAAAAAACAAAAAACAAAAAACTCAGGCTTTCTCCTTGCTTCTATATCAACTTCACCAACATTCTATTTCCAGAAGTAACAGCGGCTATTTCAATTTTCTTAGAAATTTTTTTTTTTTTTAAGATTTTATTTATTTGCGAGAGAGAGAATGAGAGACAGAGAGCATGACAGGGAGGAGGGTCAGAGGGAGAAGCAGACTCCCTGCTGAGCAGGGAGCCCGATGTGGGACTCGATCCCGGGACTCCAGGATCATGACCTGAGCCGAAGGCAGTCGCTTAACCAACTGAGCCATCCAGGCGCCCTTTTTTTTTTTTTTTAATTTTCTTAGAAAATATTTTTTAATGAAAATTACACCACCATTCCACTAGAGAAAAAGGTTCCCTTGAGTCACAATAACTTCTCCCACCCTCAAGGAGACACTATCCCCTCTGGCAGCTGTAACCCAACACACAGCACTCTCTCCAATTCCTTTACCTATTTCTAGATTTCAACTTTGACCCATACTCCTTTGCTTTCTTACCATCTTTTTACTGCCCCTGTGGACATAATTTGAGACAATGATCCTTGAGTGCACTCAATTCACTTAAATGATGGGCAGTAACCAGTTGATCACCAAAGTCAATGCTGTATAACGGGCATCTCTGTACACACCCATCCTCAAGGATTAGGATTTTGATCCAAAGACAAGTTGGGAGTGCTCACATACAGTGGATGAGAAATAATTTGAGCTAATTAGACACTTGGCAGCTATTACTTTTGATTATTATCATAAAACATAAAAAAATTAGACCAAAGAAAATACTGTTAGAACAAATGATACTGGTGACTGGTCATGGTCTTTCATTGGTAATAAATATAATAAACCATATCTCTACCAAGATACCTATTTTTACTTTTTCATCCAAAAGAAATCTGCCTCATCCCACATCTATACATATTCTTGGTATATATAAAGAATTTAGCCATTCCTTTCCTAATGTTCTAAAACTCTTACTATGGCTATTTTCCTGAGATGTGAAAAGTAAAACAGGCTTTGTACTGGATGTGCCTCTACCATATTTTGCCCAAAGCAACTGACATTACTGACAAACCCACCCAAACACATAACCAAATTTGAGAGAAATACATAAAGGGTCTTTGGGTAGACCACCACTTCAGCTTAAGAATAAGACTTTATAAAAGAGTGATTGCTAGATACGTCAAAAACTAATTAGGTATGCATAAAATAAGTCTAAATAAAATACATTCCAGTTTTCCTGGCTATCCTATCATACATAATATAGAATATATGGTAGATAATATGGTGTGAGAGTCAGCTCGGGAGTTAAGTAACCTAGATTTTAACCGTGGCTCTATTGTTCCTTACTGTGTTATCTTCAGCCAATTATATAACCTCTCTATACCTCAGTTTCCTGTCAAATTTCATAATAATTATATTTATAATCACAGGTCGTTTTGAGCACTGAATACATATAAATTCATGTGCCTGTCCCATCATGAGCAATAAATATCATTGGTTACTATTATTAGTATTACAATACTGATTAACTAGAGCCTATTTCACTGGCAACCAATTAAGCTGAAAACTGGCAGCCTTCAGCTCAAGACCAAAAAAAAGCTAGCTACCAGTAAAAGAGTGAACTGCATGGTTTATACTTATTTGCTGCTACTCATCAATCCCAGGTCACCTTGTCTGAAGAATCTAGATCCACAGTTTGTCACAGTCAAAATGAAAAGATTTTGTTCCCGAGATATTCTGATCGGTTGAAGCTTAATGTTACAATTCTTTTAAAAGTTCGTATCAAACACATAAAAGTTCTTCCTAAACTAAGGGGCAAATTTAGAATTTAATTTTTAAATGAACTGGAAATAAATGTAAGTGAAAGATGAGATTAACATTTCTTATTAAGGGGACAAAAATATCTTTTTTTTTCCTGCTTAAAGCTTTTATCTTTGTAACCTTTGAAGAAAAGTTTTTAATAGAACTTTAAAATCAGGATTATGTATCTATCTGACTGGAATAAAACTACCTTCAACAGGGCAGAGAATGTCCTTGCAGATAATACAAATTACTATCTTAAGGAAAGATCACGGACATAGATTTCATTTTACTCTAAATATAAAATTGCAGTTGACAGCAAAATTCACACTGTGAGAATCCACATAGGATAAACAATTTATTTGTTGAAGAAACAACATATAAATTGCAGGGGAGAGGGGGGCGCCTGGGTGGCTCAGTCAGTTAAGCGTCTGCCTTCAGCTCAGGTCATGGTCCCAGGGTCCTGGGATCGAGCCCTGCATCGGGCTCTCTGCTCAACGGGAAGCCTGCTTCTCCCTCTCCCACTCCCCCTGCTTGTGTTCCCTCTCTCGCTGTTTATCTCTCCCTGTCAAATAAATAAGGAAAATCTTTAAAACAAAACAAAACTAGGCAGTCTGGGTGGCGCCTGGGTGGCTCAGTCGTTAAGCGTCTGCCTTCAGCTCAGGTCATGATCCCAGGGTCCTGGGATCGAGCCCCACATCGGGCTCCCTGCTCGGCGGGAAGCCTGCTTCTCCCTCTCCCTCTGCCCTGCCCCCAACTCATGCTCTCTCTCAAATAAATAAATAAAATATAAAATTTAAATTTAAAAAATTCTAAAAAATATAATAAATTGCAAAGGAGAATAAAAAAAGAAAGATATGAGGAAACCAACAGATTTTAGAAGAGACTTTTTAAAACTCATTAAAAAAACTTCAAATAGGCAAATTAAACTGCAGGGATACAAGCTCAGGTGATAAGACAATAAACAAAAGTGAGGAAATTATAACCATAAATGTCACAATACTACTTACAAGTCTATAAGAGGAGGAGGGAGGGGCTCGGGTTTGGGAAGCAGCACACAGAAGAGCTGGTCAAACTCTATTTCTTGAATTGGATAGTGGTTATAGGGTATTCACCTTAGCAGTTTCTGTGCCAGTGTTATATTTTACAACTTAAAAAGGTTTTAGGGGCTCCTGGGTGGCTCAGTCAGTTAATCCTCTGCCTTTACCTCAGGTCATGATCCTAGGGTCCTGGGATCCAGCCCTGCATCGGGATCCCTGCTCAGCGGGGAGTCTGCTTCTCCCTCTGCCCCCACACCCCCACCCCCGTCAGGCTCCTTTGCATGCTCTCCCTCTCAAATAAATAAAATCTTTAAAATTTTTTTAAATTTGGGGCGCCTGGGTGGCTCAGTTGGTTAAGCGACTGCCTTCGGCTCAGGTCATGATCCCGGAGTCCCGGGATCGAGTCCCACGTCAGGCTCCCTGCTCAGCAGGGAATCTGCTTCTCCCTCTGACCTTCCTCCCTCTCATGCTCTCTGTCTCTCATTCTCTCTCTCGCAAATAAATAAAATCTTAAAAAAAAAAAATTTTTTTAAATTTTTTTAAATTTAAAAATAATAAATAAAAAGTTTTGAAAAAAATCACAATCTAAAAGTAGCTATTTCATATTTTTTATGCAAATGTATTCCTTTTCCCACATTCATACTCACACCCTTAAATAAATGCATTGCACCTGAGTTTCACAAATAAAGGTTCTATGACACCTGAGCAGAGTCATTTACTAGGTTGGTATCTAGCCATTGTTTAAATCTGGCCTAATGATTTTTTTTTAAGATTTTATTTATTTATTTGAGAGAGAAACAGAGAGAGAGACCACAAGCTGGGTGAGGGGCAGAGGAAATCTCAAGAAGACTCCTTGCCCCAACAGGGAGCACCATGCAGGGCTCAATCCCATAACCCCAAGATCACGACCTGAGCTGAAATCATGAGTCAGATGCTTAATGGACTGTGCCACCCAGGCACCCCAATCTGGCATAATGATTTTGATTTTGATTTTATATCATCAAAAGGATTAGAGTTTTGTCTTGATTTCATATACCCTTCATTTATTTCACTCCCAAAAGAAAAGCACAAGGGCACCTAGGTGGTGCAGTCCATTCAGCGTGGGATTCTTGGTTTCGGCTCAGGGTCATGATCTCAGGGTCGTGAGATGGAGCCCTGGGTGGGGCTCCATGCTCAGTGCACTCAGCATGGAGTCTGCTTGAGATTCTCCTCCCCTTTCTCTCTGCCCCTCCCACATGTGCTCTCTCTCTCGCCCTCGCTCCCTCTAAAATAAATAAATCTTAAAAAAAAAAAAAAAAAAACAGCACTCTTAGGAAAGGCATTATGGGCTTAATTTTATTCCTCTGAAATTCTTATGTTGAAGTCCTAACCCCCCAGTATCTCCAATTGTAACTGTACTTGAAGACATAGTCTTTAAAGAAGTAATTAAGTTAAAATGAGGTTGTTAGAGTAGGCCCTAGTCCAACACGAAGAATTGTCTGTTTAAGGAGAAGAAATTAGAGGGCTCCTGGGTGGCTCAGTCAGTTGGGCTTCTGCCTTCAGTCATGATCCCAGGGTCCTGGGACTGAGTCCCGCATCAGGCTCCCTGCTCAGAGGGGAGCCTGCTTCTCCCTCTCCCTCTACCCCTCTCCTCCTCATGTGCTCTCTCTCTCTCTCTCTCAAATAAATAAAAAAGAAGAAGAAGAAATCAGGGCACAAACACACACAGAGGGAAAACCTTGTAAAGGCGTAAGGAGAAGAAGGCACCATCTACAAGCCTCCGAGGAGACCAACCCAGCTAACACCTCAGTCTTGGCCTTCTGGCCTCCAAAATTTAAAGAAAATACATCTCTGTTGTTTAAGCCACTCTGTGGTACTTTGTGATGGCGGCCTTAGCAAAATAATACAGAAGGTAAAAAAAATTTTTTTTGAAAAAGTAGTAGAAAGAAGAGGAAAAATATGAAATGCTACAATTTTAGCTCCTAATCTATAGTGAAAAGAAAAGCGTAAGGAAATTCTGAGTCATTGGTAAAGAAAAGAGAACTAATAGATTCCATGTAAGAAGAAACACCCCAAAGAGTGAAGCACAAAGGGCAAGACACAAGAGAACCAGCAGGAAAATAACTGGCTACTAACTGAATTGATGGGGCAGGATTCAGAGCTTTCAATGTGGTTCCTGGAAAAAACCCAGAGGAGAATTTTGAGTTAGATTTTTAAAAGGACTAGAAACAAATGGAGGTGATGGGTGAGATCCAAGTGGTTTTCTTGAAGGGAGAAACGTCTTCTGGCCCAAAGGTTTGAATGAAGTTTGGATTTATTATTTCCCTGGTTTAATAGGCTTGGGGGGTTAGGCAAACCATCAACCAAGAAAACGCAATTCTCAGACTAGAAAATCAGCAAAGATTGTGCAGAACATCAGAGCTCTAGGTGTTATATATACCCATGTTGTCTAATGATCTCAGAGTGGAGTAAGCTTTGTTGATGAAGTTCAAGTCTCCTGAAAAGGGATATTACTGTAGCAACAGAAGATAGCTTTTTGCTAGGTCTGCCCTCCATGCTCATATATGCATTTCATTATTCCACTGACAGGTATAAATGGAAATTGATAGTGAAATGACTGTTTCTTTTCCTCTTTAATTTAACAAAAGAATAAGATATACTCTGCATTCAGAAAAACATCCTACAAAATAAGGAAGTGAAGCCAAATAAACAGGGAAGAGAACAGAAGCCCAGAGATTCTAAATTTCAGTAATTTTTTCCAACTCCAAACAAAATGGCACCATTCTCCTATGTCATACTGGAAAAATCCTGACATCCTTTCTGCAGTAAGACAGTGCAATACATCAACCAACCAATCAACCAGCCAGTCTTAATAAATTTAGAGTAACTTTCTGGAAGTACTGGTATAATTATTATAATTAGTTCACTTATAAAAATTAACAGATTTTGTTTTAAGTCTTTATCAGAGATGTCTATACATGATATAGAAATCTTGCTTACTATACTGCAGGTTATGTATGATAGCAACTATAAAAAAATTAAAATATAAATATGTGCATAGGACAAAACAATACTAAAAGGACATACAACAAAATGAAAACAAAGTTTACCTCAGTGATGAATTTAAGGGTGATTTTTCATTTTTTCCCCCACTTTTCTCTCCTTTAAGTTTACTAAAATGAGTCTGTGTCAAATTTATATTCAGAAAAAGAAAGCAAATATATATAAATGGCATTATAATTCTTATAAAGCAAAACAGGTAGTCTGACACTGTTTAGAAGAAAATAAACACATGGTTAAAACATCATACTATACAATGGGCCTAAAGAAACCCCTGGGTGGGATTTGGTCTCACATGTCCTCAGATGACATCATCAGTAGACTGGACAAAAATATACATTCCTATGCCTATAACTGGAAGAGGCTTTTATTTACAAGTCACCCTTTCAGAGCTTACCTGACAAGAACCAGTGTCCTGCGATTTCTCTCACCACGGATTTAAAAACCCCCGGGGCTTTCTCTGTAGACCTAATAAATTTACCACTTTACCAGGGAAATGTCTTTTTCAACTGAATGCAAAGTCATGTATCCACCCTGGACCCAAGATTTTACCTCTTGTTTCTCAGGGCTAGCCTTAAAGGCAAATTCAGAAATTATTTTCTGTGAGATATTCTAAAAAAGAACCCCTTGTGCTACATTAATCCCATAAAACCTAACTCCAACAATTCCTACAGTACACTAAGAATTCTTTCTCTGATAACTAAAGGTTTTTATTCACAAGTGGGTGATATACTTTCTTGAAGAATTCTGAAATATAAAAACCCCAAGACTGTTCATTAGAAGTATCAATGAAAATTAAAATCAGAATCAGTATTTTAAAAATTCTCAAAAAATTTCCCCCAGAGGAAAACAATTTTACTTAACTTTTTTTTTATTATGTTATGTTAATCCCCATACATTACATCATTAGTTTTAGATGTAGTGTTCCATGATTCATTGTTTGCGTATAACACCCAGTGCTCCATGCAGTACGTGCCCTCCTTACTACCCATCACCAGGCTAACCCTTGCCCCCACCCCCCTCCCCTCTAGGACCCTCAGTTTGTTTCTCAGAGTCCATAGTCTCTCATGGTTTGTCTCCCCCTCCGATTTCCCCCCCTTCATTCTTTCCTTCCTGCTATCTTCTTCTTTTTTTTTTAACATATAATGTATTATTTGTTTCAGAGGTACAGGTCTGTGATTCAGTTTTACTTACTTTAACTTCCACCGTCTTCCCTCCATGTTCAACGTGTCTCTCTACGTATTCAGAGGACAGCAAATCGCTGTAACAAACAGAAATGATGATTAAAGAGGACCTTGAAAATGTAAATCATCTGAAAATTGCCAAGTTTACACATACCAGCTTTATGATTCTTTAGCTCATTCTTTAAAACAAACAAAAAAAACTGTATAGGTCTCTTTCTCTCTCTCGTTCTCTCTCATTCTCTCTCTCTCTCACACACACACACACAGACACACACACACACACCCTAGTACTTCTAAAAAAGTATGAGGTTAAATCACCTGTCACCCCATTGCTTGCCAGAGCTTATTCCTCTGACCTAGTTCAGTTCTAGGAAACTATCATAAGCTCACCATTATTTGCAAGACATCTCATTCTTCCCATTTTTACTTTAACTTTTATAAAATAGTTCTGATTTGCTATCACACGCTACCATTTTTAATGTGTGATATTTTAATCTAACAAAATATTCCTCTCTATCACGAAAACATTAAAAGGGAGCAAAGAAATATAGAAGAAATGAGAAGGAATATGCCTTGAGCATTTTTAAATAATCTTTTTTGAAATCTCTCCTAAACAACCTTCTTGTACCATTTAAAAATGTTTACATTTTCTTAAATATGCTTCCCTTTAATTCCACAGATGTGAAAAAATTCCCCTTTTAATGGTGGTGCCTCGAGACACAACTTCCATAAGTCTTAAAGTCTTAAGATTTTTAAAGCACTAAAATATAAATAAAATTAACATCATTAAATAAAAATAATTATGAAGCTATGCATTTCTTTTTTTAAGATTTTATTTATTTATTTGAGAGAGAGTGCAGAGTGAGAGAGAGACAGTGCAAGCAGGAGGTAAGGGCAGAGGGAGAGGGAGAAGCAGGCTCCCCACTGAGCAGAGAGCCCGACATTGGGCTCAATCCCAGGGCCCTGGGATCATAACTTGAGCGAAGCAGACTCTTAACCAACTGAGCCCCAAAACTTAAATTTCTAAATTTACTCCATCAATAGATGTTCAGCCAACTAAAAAATCTTTTTCACAGTGCTCTGAAGTTCACCATGCCAAAAGTATCCCAATCATTTAAAAAATGTGAATTTCTGGGGCACCTGGGTGGCCCCAGTGGGTTAAGCATCCAACTCTTCTCCCTTGATTTCGGCTCCAGTCAGGACCCAAGGTCGTGAGATTGAACCCTGTATCGGGCTCCATGCTGGGTGTGGAGCCTACTTAAGATTATTTCTTTCTTCTCCCTCTGTCCCTCCCCACACCCTCACCCTGCTCTTGCATGCGCACACGCTCCCTCTTTCTCTCTTAATCTGAGTGCATAGGCCTGCCATGATAAGCACCATGCCTACACTTGCTTGAAAGGTAAACAGAATGATCAAGCATGTGTTATATTAATGCAGGCACCGTAATCAATTTCCTACAGTATCTGATCCCTACATTACCATTTAGGAAATCTATAATTATAGTCTAACTCCTTGTTTCATTTATCTTTGGAATACATTTTCCTAATGATGCTATGGGTGAGCAAGATGCAGAAGACACAACTAAAAGTGGCTTAAATAATTTATAATTTGTTTATAGGACATTTTTATCTTATTTCTTGTTAGAAATTCCAGGACAGGTGTAATGTGAATTTGCTTCTGCTAATCTCCAGGTCTGTTAGATGAATAAATTTGAAGTTTACAAAATAAATGCAAACACTTCTAAGATGTTTTAAATATAGATAAGTAACTAGTAAACAAATTTTGTTAGATGTGGCAGAATGCATAGGATGGGTAAGTATAGCTAAGAAGATCATGTATGCATTACACATTGATAGAAAGGGATGGGTGACCAAATGATATCTAATATTCATGAAGCACCTGGGTAATAAATGTTCATGATATAATAAATACACAAAAGATACTAAATATCCAGGATACACTATACATAAATACTATTTATGACTTTTTAATTCAATCACCTATTGGTGACACAGAGGGCTTCTCAACTTCCACAGTACTGACACTTTGGGCCAGATAATTCCTTGTCTTGGGGCGTATCTTACACACTGCAGCATGTTTAGCAGCATCCCTGGTCTCTACCCACTAGGTGCCAATTGCATCACACAGACACACCAGTCATGACTATCAACAATGTCTCCACACATTGCCAATGTAGACTCGGGGGTAAAACTGCTTTGGTTAATAAACTCTGCTGACACCCATTTCTGCCCCACGTTTTCTTTGCCCAAAAAACACAAATAGAATTCATGACTGTTCATCAAGCTAACCGGCAATTTACAGCTCCCGACCAAGCCTACTTATCTCTGTGTCACTCAGAACCAGAAAATGGGTGTCATTAGCTTGAACTACCTTCCACCTATGGAGCTTGCCCAAACCTCCACTCTGGTCCTTGAAAGCACATCATCAGCAGGGAGGGCAGATGCAGCAGAGAGAGAAGCAGAACTTAGGAACACCGCGTACCCCAGGTTTAGCTGGAGGGATCCTTCCATCCAACTTGCACCCTATACTAAGGTTGCTAACCCACCCATTTCTTCCTTCTTGCTTCTCACCATGTCCTTCAAATTAATTTAGCAAACCATGTGACTTGAAGATTTTAATTTGGTCTGTGGGGGCTAGCTTGCCTGGTAGTATACTTGTGAGCTACTACCTATTACATCAAAGTAATTTCCCACCAGACATCAGGGCAGTTCCAGAGTTAGTTGGTGTGCTGGCTCAGCACATGGATGTGACCAGACATAAGTTCACCTTCTGCTCCGCCACCAACACGGTGAGTGACCTGTCCTCCTCACTGCAATTCTAAGCATCTCACGTAGGTAAAAAATATCCCAAGGTAGAAAAGCCCTGAATTTCTTTTTTTTTTTTTTTAAAGATTTTATTTATTTATTTATTGGAGAGCGAGCGAGAGAGAAACAGCATGAGAGAGGAGAGGGTCAGAGGGAGAAGCAGGCTCCCCGCCAAGCAGGGAGCCCGATGCGGGACTCGATCCCGGGACTCCAGGATCATGACCTGAGCCGAAGGCAGTCCCTTAACCAACTGAGCCACCCAGGCACCCAAAAGCCCTGAATTTCTTTAAAGGAATCCGTAAACTCTTCACAAAAAGCCCCTAGCATCCATCTTCTCAAGTATGTCTTGCCAGAATTACCTTACTGGGCCTCACCAAAACAACTCCTTTGACCATGCCTTTGAACAATCAAGTTTTCCTTCTCCAGAGCCTTGCATGAACATCATGAGTACTCAGAGCTGAACAATGTTCAGGGGAAGGAGGGTGGTGGAGAGAAGAGCTATTGTGCAGCCAGCCAACAGTTGTCTTTCTTTTCTTGTCTGTCTTTCTTTCCTTCTTTTTCTTGTCTGTCTTTCTTTTCTTGTCTTTCTTTCTCTTTCTTTCTTTCTTTCTTGTCTTTCTTTTCTTCTTTCTTTCTCTTTCTTTTCTTGTCTTTCTTTTCTTTCTTCTTTCTTTCTTTCTTTCTCTTTCCTTCTTTCTTTCTTTCTTGTCTTTCTTTCTTTCTTGCCTTCTTTCTTTCTTTCTTGTCTTTTTTCTTTCTTGCCTTTCTTTCTTTCTTGCCCTTTTTTTCTTTTCTTCTCATTGGGATATGAGATAGTATTTCACAAATTTCAAAGGACTTCTAACAAAAGTGAAGCTGCATGACAGAAATCTGCCTCGAGCAAAACATGTCACAGTTCCAGCATCCACATCTTGCCCAGTTACCCACAGCCATACCCTACACAGGAGAGGTACCAGCCAAATGTTTGCGAAGGATTGGCTCCCAACCTTGTATGGGTCTCAACTTCCCACAAGTGGGGGAGGAAATGTGCCATACACAGGCAGTGTTTATTAGCAGAACCAACTATTATTCCCTCTCTTGGGAATCTGAACAAGTAAATTCACAAAAAATTCATTCAAGGAAAGAGAGGCAGAGAGTCAAAAATGAGCAGACACTTGAAAGAAATGGAGGTGTGCCAGTGGGGAATACCAGAGCAAAAGCCCCCAAATCTCTGCTGCTCAGGTCCTGGGATCCAGAACAGCCCATCCCTGATGCTGAGTATCTGTGGGATCCTTTCTCCATCAGTCACATGAGTAAATCCCCATCATTGGAGCTAGTTTGAGCGAGATTAAAAGCAAATAGGTATAATATCATTTAGAGAAGTCATAGTGGTAGTAGAAATAATAACAATAATTTTTAAAAAACAACTTTTGAGTCTTCCAGGTTTGAAAAGTTCAAGGGAATATTTTCCTTTGAATTATAAAATCTAGGAATTAAGAGAGTATGAGTCACCACACGAATATAATTACAGCAAAGAAAACCCTCTGCTCAGGAATTATGCAGCTATTTTAATCAAGCTTCTACACCTACAAGTAGTGTTGGAAAGGACTCCATGTAATTTAAACTAAAAACAGCCCAGCCAATTGGGTTTTGTTTGTTTGCAGTATTGTGGAAGTCTGCTAAGTATTGTTATTTTAATTATTAGGCTGAAAAACCTTCTATTTAAAATGTCACTCTTCCTCTACTGAAGATAAAATCTTTACTACCATCTACTTAGAACCTAAGCAAATTTTCTTGAAGCCTCCTAAGGTAGAGATAATCACAATCACCTTAAGTTCTTTTCCTTAGATTGTCATTGTTTATTGTTAAGTAGGGATCTACTTAAATAATTTCAAGTGTAGGAAAATGGAGGATGATCTCCTTAACATGGAGAATTTTTATTTTACTGTAAATTGATAAGGTAGAATTTACTCCATGTTAACTAACAGCTTACTCAAAACTGATGTGTGAATCCTAACTTGTGAATTTTCAAAGATGAAAGTGAAAATCATTTTCAATCAAATTCTAAAGGCCACTTGTTTTATGAAGAAAGTAAGGAGATGTTTTTAAAATTAGAAATGTATTCTGAGGCCTTTTTTTCATTCACATGCCATAATAAGCCTGGTGTAAGCAAAACAAACACAATGTAAACATTCTCAGTCGTAATAATGATTACTCTTTGTCTAGCAGACAACTGTCATGAATCAGAGGCAGCTGGTTTAGTACAAAGATGCTGGAGCTTAAAAACAAAACTAATTATTTTGATTTCCTATCCAAACTCTGCCATTTACTTGCTGTGTGACCTTGGTCAAGTTATTTAATCTCTATGACATAATTTGCCCATGTCTGAAATGGAGATAATATGAAGTTGGTAGGTATTAAACCGGAACGTAGATGAAATCCCTCCCGCATCCTGATTTCAATCACTCCAACCCCCATTCACCATCTCCTATCCATCTTTCCCTAGAACTTTCACTGTAACTATTTGAAGACTTTTTTTTTTTTTAAGATTTTATTTATTTATTTGACAGAGAGAGAGATAGTGAGAGCAGGAACACAGCAGGGGGAGTGGGAGAGGGAGAAGCAGGCTTCCCGCAGAGCAGGGAGCCCGATGTGGGGCTCGATCCCAGGACCCTGGGATCATGGCCTGAGCCGAAGGCAGACGCTTAATGACTGAGCCACCCAGGCGCCCCCTATTTGAAGACTTTTAAACCTTTTTAAAAAGGTTTTAAAACCTTTTTAAAGGTTTTCTAATTTCTTATACCTCTTATATAAGATAATGGAATTATCTTATATAAGATAAGATAAGCACTATAAGTGCTTATTCTAACCATTCAGTAATTGTTAATGGTGTACAAAACTAACATCATGTTTTCCTTGGAACAGGCTCCAAATGAGCCCAATGTAACTTACTTTGGGTAATATAAATACAAAAGTATCATAAAAGTTTCAAATATGAGTATAATCCATCCAGTAAAATAGGGAAAAGCTCCATCGAGTCACGATGGAAAATTAGAGATTTTGTTTCGTTTCAAAACTTTTCAGAAGAACAGAATTAGGAAAATGGAAGATTTAAGAATTCAAATTTCAGGGGCACCTAGGTGGCTCAGTCGGTTAAGCGTCTACCTTCGGTTCAGGTCATCCCAGGGTCCTGGGATCGAACCCCACATTGGGCTCCCTGCTCAGCGGGAACCCTGCTTCTCCCTCCCCCACTCCCCCTGCTTGTGTTCCCTCTCTCACTGTGTCTCTCTCTGTCAAATAAATAAATAAAATCTTTAAAAAAAGAATTCAAATTCCATTATCTTATATAAGAGGTATAAGAAATTAGAAGCTTAGAAAAAAAAAAAAATGCTCTTCCAATTCTCTCTACTTTATGCATTCCTCCTCCCATTTCATCTTCTCTTTTGTTTTCTTACTCATGTAGCCAAAAATTAGCCTCCAGATCCTCTTTGAAAACTAATGTCTTTGCTGAGAATCCTCACTACAGAAAATGGATAAATGTCCTGGCTCTTCATATCAGTGAGAATTAATCATCCATTCTTCAGCCCCAGTTTGTGCCAGAACTGTTGTCTATATCCTCAATATGTAATAACTAGTATTTAAAATTCTTATTTTGTTTAAACTAAACTAAAGGGAAACAACAAAAATAAAAGCTTACTTAAGATCTGCCTTTTGGATGAAAGATTCATTTTGCTCCTTTCCAAATTATAAATATGACAATTCCTTCTTGCTTATGAACATACAAGGGATTTTCTTTCTACCCTGTGCCTAATGGTGAGGCTATTTTAGTTAGGCTCTACTGAGGAAGTCATAATCTGATGAAAATTTTCAAGCAGTTTTCTGTGTATATCAGAACTAAGGCATTTAGACTAAATGTGATTAGGTCACAGTTAAGTTGGGCACTATTATTAATATTCCTCTTTTTATAGACTCCTTATTCCTACTAAGGCAAAGGTTTCCAGGCAAAGCCTGGCTTTGCCCCAGAATCACAGGATTTTTGTTTTAAATTGCCTGGGAACCACCCCCAACCCACCTACCAAGTCGAAGTCTCCTAGGTATCTCCTGACATACAAAAAATGTTACCAGGGCATAGAAGTATAATCAAATTAAGTCTACAAATAGTCTAGTAAAATTTTATTAATATAACAGTATGTTGGTATATTCTGATCATTGTGACTCATTACCACACTGAAAGTCAAAGATACTAGGGAACACATTGCAGCAAAGCAATAAAAAGCAGTCTCTGGTGAATCTTATGGCACATTATCAACAGAGGGAGACATGAAAGCCAAATCAAGAACTAATTTTTTAAAAAGAAAATTGACAGAATTACTCCCAAACTTACTTAGATTTCCAAGAGCATCCTAGAAATGAAAGGTTTTGTTATTTTTAAAAAGCTGTAGTTCTTAGATGTTGTTCAAATAAAGTACATTAAAGATTTCCATTTTTATAATATTACTTGAAAATCATACTCAACAAGGTAGAGCTTGCCTCAAATTCTCTATTGCTATCTGCCTAATCAGCATTTTTACCATCTTTGTCTCCTTCCCCTCCACATCCATATGCTGGAGATAAGACCACATCCCTCAGCCAGACTCCATTGTCAGAAATAAAGAGCCCAGTGCTAAAAGTGAGACTGTTCCCCACCCCTTCCTATGTGACCTCATAAGCTGGAGTCTAGTGGGAGTCCCAATTCTGCCTGTTCCTAGCAAGACAGCATCTACCTACCATCAACCCACACAGCCTCATCATGGCCATATGCTCTCAAAATCATTACGGTTAACCTAATTAGGGCTATTATCCTAGTTCATGTCTGTTACCTAATGTCTGTTAGGTTCCCAAATCATCGCTCATCTCCAGATCTCTAATCCCCATATGGCTCTGTCACCTCATCCCACCATTCCCCAGCTCCAGATGCCCTTTGATGATGCCCTCTGGAACTCACAAACTGCCACTACCAAAATCTCCAATCTCTTCCTTGAACACTTCCTTCACCATCTCCCTCTGAGAATCAGTTCTCCACTGCAGAAACTGCTTTTCCTGCACCCATTTAAGTGGGGGCTCTACATCATAACTAAGGGGATCCCGTGAAGAGAGGGGAAAGACATCCTCCATGTTTCTCATTGCCATGTCATACCATTCTCACACATATCACTAAAAATCACCCCTCTTTGTATCTCCTATCATCAGACTATCACTGATCCTTACAGCAATTTATTGATTCCTGGTCACTTTCCCTCACTCCCTGAAGATTTTAGCTTCTAGTTTATGATCACATACTCAAACACTACTCCTGTTGCAATTATTGGTGATTTTGATATTTATCTAGGTGAACCTTGTAATTCTTCTCAGCTCCTTGACCTCATCTCCTCTAATGATCTTCTCCATTCTTTTACCTACCATATTCTCAATTCCAAGGCTCTCACTCTCTGACCAACTTCTGTCCTAGGCTTTCTCCTTCAATACCCCATTTCAGTTCTTTGACCCCAATGAGACCTAATCCACTGAACTTGCTACCATTTCACCATCCCTCACCTCCCTCATGTCTCATACCTTTCCCTGCTCAGCTTCAATTCAATCTTAATATTTACTGCTTTGTAAATTTCCCTACCCATCTCCTAACACGTGATTCTTTCTTGGCTAAACCAATGCCGGTTTAAAAAAGCTCTAGAGGCACCAGGGCTACTCAGTACAACTGAATGAAGCTGAAGAACAGTCTATCATCATGTAGACTGTGTTCACGTTACAGTGATGAACACTAACCTCGATGGGTCCCCTAAAACACTCTGGCAATCATATTTTATTTTCCTAGGACATTTACTCTCCCAACTGTGCCACAATACCTTTTCATACCTTCCCTCTTTCTCTTTAAAACCTTCAAAGTCTATTTTGAGAAGATGACTTTGTTGCCTATCAAAAGGTAAGTTCCAAAGATTCCCACCACATCTCTGCACCTACCACCATCTGCACTCATGCTCAGACTTCCCTCCTGTTCTAGGCATTAGCTGGTCAGGTAATTATCCAAAGTCAATCCCCCTATTCATGCACCATAATCCATCCCTTCTTGCCTACCCAGGGACACGGCACCAGATATTATTCCCTCCTGCGTCATCAAATTCTCCCTCTCTATTAGATCTTTTCCGTCACCATATAAACTTTGTTAGTTCTCCCATTTACAAAAACAAACAAATAAAAGAATTCTTAACATCATTTCCCTGTCCAACTGCCGCTACATTTCTGTCAATTAAGCAAAACCACTCAAGAGAATTACCCATAGTTAGTATCTTCCTTTCTCCCCCTCTTACCTCTTGAACCCATCTAATCAGATTTTTACCCCCCGCACTTCACCAAAACTGCTCTTATCAAAGTCACTCATTACCTACCTCCATCTTGTTAAATCTAATGGTTGATTCAGTCTTCATCTTACTTGACCTGTAAGCAGCATTTGACACAGCTGATCACCCTTCCTCTTGGAAATATTTCCTTAGATTTCCTACCAGGCACTACTCTTTCCCAGTTTTTCTCCTACCTCTCTTGCTGCTTCTTCTCAATCTTCTTTGCTAGTTTCTTCCCATTTCCCCAATCTTTAAATAATGTAGTGGCTGCAGGGCTCAGTCCTTGGTCCATTTTTCTTTTTATACTCACTCCCTTGGTGAGTTTATCTAATGACTTCTGTTAAATAACAAGTATACGTTGATGACCCTCAGATTTATGTCTCCAGTTTAGAATTCTCCTCTGAACTTCAGAATCATATTTCTAACCACATGGTCAATATCTCGTCCTTAACAAATAAGCATATCACACTTAACTATATCCAGATTTGAGTTCCTGACCTTGCTTGACAAATGTGATTTTCCTATAGTCTTCCCATTTTCATAATAGGTACTTCATCTTTCCAGTTACCCTGGCCAAAAACCAAGGTGTGATCACTGACTCCTCAATTTCTCTTGTATCCCATATCCAAGTGATTATGTCAATTCTGTTTTCAAAATATATCCAGAATATGACCACTTCCATTGCCACCACCCTGGTCTGAATCACCATGATATCTTGCCTAGATTATTGTAATACTTAAGATCTATCTGTCAACCTGTCAATATTTTCCTAATCATTTGTGTGAAGAATATCACAGTCCCTTCTTTAGAGAGAACACAGATTAATAGGCTTTAATATCCACTGGTAATGATGGTCAATTATTGCCCTCTTTTTTAATTGAAGTATAATTAACATACAGTAGTATATTAGTTTCAGGTGTACAACATACTGATTTGATAACTTGATCTATTACTCAATATTCACCACAATAAGTGTAGTCACCATCTGTCATTATACAACAATGTTATAATATTATTCACTATATTCCCTCTGCTATATTTATCATTTCCATGACTTATTTTATAATTGCGATTTTGTACCTCTTAATCCCCTTTATCTATTTCACCCATCCTCCCACCCACCTCTCCTCCGGCAATCACCAATTTGTTCTGTTTTTAAGAGTTTGGGATTTTATTTGTTTTGTTTTTTATATTCCACATATAAGTGAAATTATATATTCTTTGTCTTTCATTCTCTGATTTATTTCCCTTAACATAACACTCTCTAGGGTCCATCCATGTTGTCATGAATGGCAAGATTTCATTTCTTTTTATGGCTATATATCATATAGCCATTTTATGGCTATATGTCTCCATCTAAACTGGAGACATAAATCTGAGGGTCATCAACATATACTTGTTATTTAACAGAAGTCATTAGATAAAAAGTAATATTCCACTGTATGTATGTGCTACTTTTTTTTTTTTTTAAGATTTTATTTATTTGACAGATAGAGACACAGTGAGAGAGGGAATACAAGCAGGGGGAGGGGGAGAGAGAGAAGCAGGCTCCCTGCTGAGCAGGGAGCCCCAATGTGGGGCTCGATCCCAGGACCCTGGGATCATGACCTGAGCTGAAGGCAGATGCTTAACGACTGAGTCACCCAGGCGTCCCTGCGCTACTTCTTCTTTATCCATTCATCTATTGATGGATACTTAGGTTGTTTCCATATCTTTAATCATTGCCCTCTTCTGAGAAAGCAATCTTTCAAAATTTAATAAAAGTCTTAAAATTCTGATACTCTTGGCACACAAGAATCTAATGAAGGAAAATAACTATAAATATAAAAGGTATTTTGTGCCATTTAAAAAGTAGTTATTACTTAAAAACTTAGTGTTCACAAGGCCATTAAGGAACCACTAACACAAACACTGTAAACACAGTTTTTTTTAAAAAACTTTCAAGGAGGGCAGTTAGACAGTACATACTGAATGTGTATCTTTTTGAACCTGCAATTTTGTTTCTAGAAATTTAATCTAAGGAAATAACTTGTTACTGCGCACAGATATTTAGCCATAAAGACTGCCAATATAGTATCATCATGGAGAAACAGTAGAAATAACAAGAGAAGTAACTAAATACCATAGGGTACAAAAACTTACCACTGAACACTGCTAACACTAACATGTTACTGAAGATGATAAAAGATGTTCATAGTGTTCATATTAAAAGATGTTCAGGGGCACCTGGGTGGCTCAGTTGGTTAAGCATCTGCCTTCAGCTCAGGTCATGATCCTGGGGTCCTGGAATCGAGCCCCGCATCGGGCTCCCTGCTCCGCGGGAAGCCTGCTTCTCCTCCTCCCTCTCCCCCTGCTTGTGTTCCCTCTCTCGCTGTCTCTGTCAAATAAAATCTTTAAAAAAAAAAAAAAAAAAGATGTTCATAACATGTCTACTTAAAGAGAAGCTCCAGGGGCACCTGGGTGGCTCAGTCGATTGAGCCTCTGAAACTTGATTTAGGCTCAGGTCATGATCTCAGAGTCATGAGACCAAGCCCAGCATCAGGCTCCCCACTCAGCATGGATTCTGCTTGAGATTGTCTCTCTCCCTCTGCCCCTCCCCCTACTCCTGTGCACGTTCTCGCTCTCTCTCAAATAAGTATATAAATCTTAAAGATAAAAAATAGAAGTATGCTCAAACTTATATTTCTCTATTGCTTTAAGTATTAATAGCAATAATAAAAATAGCAGTTAATAATTTTGGGTCTGCACATGCATTAATATAATCTTTATAACAATTTTGTTAAGTAGGTGTTATTTTTTTTTATTTTAAAAAAAATTTTTTTTTTTTTTTAGATTTTATTTATTTGCGAGAGAGAGAATGAGAGACAGAGAGCATGAGAGGGAGGAGGGTCAGAGGGAGAAGCAGACTCCCTGCTGAGCAGGGAGCCTGATGCGGGACTCGATCCCGGGACTCTGGGATCATGACCTGAGCCGAAGGCAGTTGCTTAACCAACTGAGCCACCCAGGCGCCCCAAGTAGGTATTATTATTATCTCCACACAGGTGAGGAAACTGAAGCACACACAGGAAAGTAACTCAGTCAAGGGTACACAGGTAATAATAAGTGATAGAGCCAAGATTCAAACTCAGACAGCCTGACTTCAGCGCTCAGGCCCTTGACCAACTAAACCCAACCCAACATGTACTTTCCCTTCTCCCATCATTTTCTTCTCTTCTTAATTAGTTTTCTATACATATCACTAAATTAGCCCCAAACGTCCTCCACAGAACTATAGAGCCTTCAATATGGTCAAACACATCAGGTACTCTATCAATTTCACTTTTTTCTTCGCTGTATCCTTCCTGTGGCCTTCTGCCCTCCTGCTCCTATCTGGACTAACTGCACTCCAGGCCTGTGGCCCAGATGTAATCCTGGACTTTCTCTTCACCACGATCTTGAGAACTCCCTTTGATTCTCTCCTTATTGTAAACCTGTTTCCTATTTCTCACATCTTCATCTTTCTTGATGTTCTCTCATTTATTGTGGTGGGATTCAGTCTCCTGTACCTTCTAAACAAAGAATGCGTCATATGATGTTCATTTATTTTAGACCTTGCCTGTACATTTTTTGAGAACTTGCCTTTGATTGATGGTTTGGATTTGCAAGTACAGAAATCCTTCAGAATTTACACAGCACTGCTCCACTTTCTCTACTGCCTAGCATTGCTAATGAAAAATCTGATGTTATTCTGATTCTGATCCTTCCAATGTGACCTGGTTCTTCTCTTGAGAAGCTTTTTGGACCTTCCGTTTCTATTCTAAAACTTCAAAATTGTATGTCTTTAATGTGGGTCTTCTTTCATTCACTGACCTGGGCATTCCATATTCCCTCCCTTTCAATCATGCGCCTCAGCTATGAAGAATAATCTTTGCTAATTTCCGTTCTCTGTTTTCTCTCTACCCTTTTATGGAATTCCTGTTACTCAGCTGTTTAATCTCCCAGAGTGACCCTCTTACAGTTTTTATCTTTTCTTCCCGATCTTCCATTTATCTTTTTTCCTGTTTTCTCACAGACATTTCCCCCCAATTTTATCATTCAACCCTTCTATCAATTTTTTATTGTTTCTCATATTTTTTCTAGTTACTTTTCTCTGTATTTTTAATAGCATTTTCTTGTTTCCTAGATGCAGTATTTATCTCTCTTAATATATTATTATTGGGTTGGGTTCTAAAAGATTTCCTTCTATTCCCTGCATATTTTTGTTTCACCTGAATTCTTTCCATTTGTTTGTTCTGATCTCTTTCTTTCTCTGTTAGGTGTTCTCCTCAAATATCTGGTAATCCATGTTATAAGCTTCATGCTTTTCAAACCTGCTTTTTTCCCCCAACTACTGGAATTCCAATACCTAGTTTTGACAACATGGGCCCATCCAACAACAGCTGATCCTTCAACAACACAGGTTTGAACTGCATGGGTCCACCAAATTTGTGGATTTTTTTTTCAATACATACAGGGCAATACTGTAAATGTATTTTCTTTTCGTTATGATTTTCTTAACACTTTCTTTTCTCTAGCCAATTTTATTATAAGAATCCAGTATATAATACATGCAACATACAAAATCTGTGTTAATCGATTGTTTATTTTCTCAGTAAAGCTTCCAGTCAACAGTGGGCTATTAGCAGTTAAGTTTTGGAAAAGTCAAAAGTTATAAACAGATTTTTGACTGCGTGGGGGGTCAACAAGCCTAATTCCATGTTATTCAAAGGTTAACTGTATTGGTGAAAAAAATTCTGTCAAGATAAAAAGAAACATTCCCTCTTCTACAGTAGCAGGAAAGCAAATACTAATCTATGTTATAGAACAGTTCTTGGAAACGTTATTTCCAATAATAGATTCTTATCCAGAATCCAGACATGAAGAAGCGTTGTATGTCCTATGAAAGTAAATGCGGGGCGCCTGGGTGGCTCAGTTGGTTGAGCGACTGCCTTTGGCTCAGGTCATGATCCTGGAGTCCCGGAATCGAGTCCCGCATCGGGCTCCCTTCTTGGCAGGGAGTCTGCTTCTCCCTCGGACCCTCCCCCCTCTCATGTGCTCTCTTTCTCATTCTCTCTCTCTCAAATAAATAAATAAAATCTTTAAAAAATTAAAAAAAAAAAAAGAAAGTAAATGCAACCTCTCAGAAGTCTGTAATTCTATGTGGTTTCCTTACTTACTAAATATTATTCTATTAATAATATTTAAACAGACTGTTTTTTTGTAAAGCATAAATAATTGCTAAGCCAAAAGAGTATTTTGTTGTTTGCACTTGTACTTTCTCCCACGTTAGAGATGTAAAACAAAGTAAAACTGTGACTGTCTGATTTCCCATTATAAAACAGTTTTAGAGTTTAATATCTTCTTAAGTTAATATAATCTACCTTTTCTCTAGGCACCACACCATAGCCCAATTTCCCGAGACATCCGGTGCTTCCTTTTCCAGAGCCCTTCCCAGGTTCTGCTTCTTACTGCAATTAGAAGGCAGGTTTCTTCACGCAGTTACGTCAGTTACACTTTGTCCATTTTTGTGACATCTTCCAAATTTTTATTGATGTCACTCATCTACCTTGTTCTTGTGAGTTTATTATGCCCTCACTGTCATTTTAATGGAGGAAAGATGCATGTGAGGGTTCAATCTACCACATCTAACCAGAAATATGGAGGTCATTTAAAATGTTTATTTTCCAATCATGATCATATAATTTTTATGATGGAAAGTTATTAGATTAAACCTGAGCCAGGGAAATCTAAGGAATATGGGCATGAAATAGACACTGGAGAGTAGATAATTACATCTCACCATTTGTCTCAAAACTAGCAATACTTCCATAATGGGTGCCCTTTCTGCTCTCACACATTCCGTTCTACTCCATTAGCTGTCATCTCCTTACCTATCGTTCAATTCCAAGGGCCATTTCCAGCTAGTGTCAGCCAACTTCCAATGATTTTGTTAGGAGCAAGTGGTAATTGCACCAAGTCAAACTATCTTGTTTCCACTAAAAAGCTTTTGTTTCTTCACAATGCCAGAATGCTACAATTAATAATGAGTGGTTTTTAAAAATTATAACAGAACTAAATAGCCAGCTGAATTTTGTCACTTTCAAAACCATCATATTGAGGTCATTTTCACCTATGACAGTGATACTGCACTTGCTCAAAACCCTGTTAAAATTTTTCCTTCGGAATTTCCTTCAGAGACAATTTATGTGACACATAAGAAAACCAATCTCATTATTTCCTAACCATATCTTCTAAATAATAAGTAGGCTCATTACCCATACGAGTAAAAAGATGATGGTGAATGGCTGTTGGCCACGTCCAAAACTCAAATACATACTGATGTTATGCCAGTATTAAAATGTGCTATAGACTTCGATAGAAATCCTCCTGAAAAGATCTAACATTACCTTGAGCAATAGAGCTGTTATTGTAATAAATGCAATGCCCTCCTACAGTGACAGCTTTGAAGGGTACAACTCACTCAGCTGTACAAGTTTTATTTTATTTTTTTATTTATTTATTTTTTTTTAAAGATTTTATTTATTTATTTGACAGAGAAAGACACAGCGAGAGAGGGATCACAAACGGGGAGTGGGAGAGGGAGAAGCAGACTCCCTGCCGAGCAGGGAGCCCGATGCGGGACTCGATCCAGGGACTCCAGGATCATGACCTGAGCCGAAGGCAGTCGCTTAACCAACTGAGCCACCCAGGCGCCCTCGGCTGTACAAGTTTTAAAAAGTTTGTTTAAAGCAAGTTTCATTACCTCATTATCGCTACTCAAACTAGCTTAAATGAGTAATAAAAAGAAAGAAAACTAATTAAGATTCTGACACTCTGACCTGACCCCGAGTTAGTTTCTACATTCTAAAAGCTAATAATCAAAACATAAAACTGCAAACATAAAAGTTAAATAGGCTTTGCTCTCATAGCCTCTTAGATTTTACAAAATTAGCTCTAGGAAAACCTTTCTTGTGGAAAATTACTGACATTTTTGCATCTGAAAATCTGCAAAAGCAGACAAAAGGAAAAAAAAAAAGAAAGCATCCTATATATTAGTGGTGAGTATCTACACTCCAGACACAGAGGATTGATTATCTAAGGCCTCCATGTGTGGCACCTCTTTCCATAATTATCTGATGAACCATTGTATTCCTCTCAATCTAAATTCAGCCACCAACCCAGGAAAAGGGAAACCAGTGTTTTCATTGCTGCTTTTCAGTCATAAATTTCAAATTATGTTTTTACAAAAGAGAAATCAATGCATAATGTAAGGCTATGATGTTCAGCTACTGGGAAATCAGCAGAGATCCTGAAACAAAATAATCTCTATTATTTCAAATATCTAGGGACTCAAGATAGATCTACATGACTTGAAATTCCTCCTGATGCTGTCCCAAAATATGCCAGGCTGCATACTGATTATTTTGAATTAAAGCTACTTAAGAAAGAGCCAGTGCAAGGTCACTCTGACCCTCCTCTGTCTCCCTGAAAGTAGGAAATAAACCTTCCATGTGAAAGGTACCTCTGCTGTACCAGAAGGTAAAGAGACATCCTCATCACCAGACGCAGGGAATTTAGGAATGAAAAGGCTCTATAAACAAACCCTGTTACTTCTGGGCTAATTTACTACTCCAAGCCCAAACTTCTTTGTCTTGTCAGTTCTTCACAAATTTATTGTTTTTTTGTCTAAAAGGTATAAAAACTGCCTGCTTTCGTCACTTGTTTGAGTCTCATATTTCTATGAGCTCCTGTATGTACAAGATTAAAACTTGTTTTTTTTCTGTTAATCTGTCTTGTGTCACTTTAATTATTAGAGCAGCCGAAGAACCTAGAAGGGAAGAAAGGAAACGATGTCCTCCCCTACATTTCCATGGCTCTCTCTGGGTTTTGCTCTAACTTTAGGTTTCGGTATCAAAAGAATTAGGCATTCAGGGGGAATGTTTTAATAAAATCTAAGCATTTCTCTTGCCTATTAAATAAGGAGGATGGAGAAGAAAGAATCTATGAATATTCTATGCAGATGTACCAAGAAGGATAAAACTATGAGAGTTAACAGGGACTCCATAAATAATAAAAAACCTCAATGAAATGAAATGAAATTGAAGTGGGGACTAGGGATTGTACAGGACTAAAGGAATATTTCCCCAAATGCTGGCAGTCATAGACGGTTGTTCTAATGCGCAGATTTCTGGGTTGTGAGGATTGAAACCAGGGCTGGGAAAGCCTAAAATGATTGGCAATCCAATCAGCAAGTAAAACACTTGTCATGGTCATGGCAGGAGGTTGGAGACTAAGAAGCCTGGGTTATTACAGTTCAAGAAGGCAGAACCAAAGGATGTGGGGAAGAATACAGAACAGCTAAAAAAAGGTATGTGCAAGAGACAGAGCATACAATGGAACATGGGAAAGCTTATGAAAATGCAAGAGGGAGCCTCTTTCCATACAATACACCTTGTTTTCATGTTGGAGGATTGGTGATTCTTTCAGTGATTGGTGATTGGGATTGGTGATCAGGATTGGTGATTCTTTCAGTGATTCTTTCTTGGATTCCTACCGTTCTCCCTGTCTGAAGGAATGAGCTGACCTGGTCAGGAGCAATAACTGGTCCATGTTCCTGAAAGGGGTACAGTTAATCTTTTAAAAGTTTGTAAACACTGAGGACTGTCTCTCTTTTCCTCCCTGCTCCAGACAAATGTGAATATAGAGATTACGAGAAACTGTATCTGCACTACACACCCAATGTTCCCTAAATACCAAAGTCTAGACTTTATAGGAGGAAATGGAGACAGGAAGCACAAATAGGATCATTTGGCCTTCTCACGAAGGCATGATGTTTTTCAACTGTCTTATCAGTAAAACAGTAATCCTTTGCTCTCCAAATTTCTGTCTCTCAGTGTTTCCAAACTTGGGCAGGTCACGGGAAACTTGTTCCAAGCAAGGTCCTGAAAACAAAGGATGACTGAGTAATAAAAGAAATGTCAAGAAACAAAAGATATGTCTTTGATAGTTGTTGAGTTTGAAGAAACAACAGCAAATTCCATTATAAAAACCCTACAAATCATGGACTGGAGGACTGGAGTACTGATTTGAGCCCAGACAAAGAGCTGTAAGTGAAAAAACAACTGGTTTTAATTTTTTTTTTTTAATTTTTCCTTAAAAAACAATGAATTGCCTAATTTTTTTTTTAAGTGGGCTCCAACCTCAGCATGGAGCCCAATGCGGGGTTCGAACTCATGACCCTGGGATCAAGACCTGAGCTGAGAACAAGAGTCAGATGCTTAACAGACTAAGCCACCCAGGCACCCCATGAATTGCCTAATTTTTAATTTAAAACATTAAATTTAAGAACGCTATTTCTCACTAATAAAGTGAAAATATTGGATGAAATGATCAATAAATTCTCGTCCAACCTAACTTCTGACATTGATTTATTTTAATTCATTCAAAAACACATTTACTGAGCTTCAACTACATGTTGGCATAGGAAAGTATTTTGGACAAAGAGATGAAAATGGCGGAATAGAGATCAGCTAAATGGAAGTACGAGCAAAGAACCACTAAGGACAATTCTGGGTGACGAGCGCTGTAACAGAAGTGTGTTATGTTTACAAAGGAATCTTACACACACAAAGAAAAGGGTACCAAAATGGGTCCAGAAAGTTCTAGGGGAAGAGAGCAGAACAGTGGTAACGGAGCAAGGATGTTTCCAAGAGAAATTTATGGTAGAGCTGAGTCTGAAAGGAAAAGACAGACTGGAGGAAGGGAGGGGGCTATGGTGGGGCAGGGGTAACTTCCCAATGGCTTAAGAAAGGGCACACTGAAAAGAAAAGCATGAAAGGACATGACCTTCTCAGGGTCCTCCAGGAAACTCAAAAACAGCTTAAGTAAAGCTGCATGTGATGGATACTGGTGTGAGGAAACAGGGACTATCACATGTTTCTGGTGAGAATATTGTATATTCCCTTTGACTCAGAAATTTTATGTCCAGAATTTATCCTACAGAAATAATCCCACATGTTCAAAAGAATATGTTTACGTGACTTATCACAGTAACATCTGTAATAATAAAAAACTAGAAACAACCTAAATGGCCCTCAACAGAGAACTATTTAAGAAATTACAGGAGGGGCACCTGGGTGGTTTAGTCAGTTAAGCATCTGACTCTTGATTTCAGCTCAGATCATGTATGATCTCAGGGTCATGAGACTGAGCCCCCTGTCAGGCTCTGCACTCAGTGGGGAGTGTTCTTGAGATTCTCTCTCTCTCTCTGCCCCTCCCCCTGCTCACACACATACACTCTCTCTCTAAAATAAATAAATCATTTAAAAAAATTACAGTAAATTCATCAAATGGCAAACTATACAGCCCTTCAAAAGAATGAGGTAGCTCTGTCTATATATATATATATATATATTCATATGGAAGGACCTCCAAGCATATTGCTAAGTGAGGAAAGAAAAGCCAGAAGGATACATTTAATATGCCAACAACTATGTAGAAAATATGCAATTATATATGTAGGCATATCTCCTTTTCATATGCTTCAGAGATACTGTGTTTTTTACAAATTGAAAGTTTGTGGCTACTCTGCATTGAGCTAGTCTACCCACTACATTTTCCGCGTCATTTTCTAACTTTGTGTGTCTGTGTCACATTTTGGTAATCCTTACAATATTTCTAACTTTTATCATCATTATTATTATTTGTTATGGTGATCTGTGATCAGTGATTATGTCTCACTGAAATTTCAGCTCAGATGATGGTTAGCATATTCTAGCAATAAAGTATTTTTTTTATAGATTTTATTTATTTATTTGAGAGAGAGAGAGACCATAGGGGAGGGGCAGAGGAAGATGGAGAGAGAGAATCTCAAGCAGATTCTCCCTGAGCGGGGTGTGGGACACGGAGCTCAATCCCACAACCCTGAGATCATGACTTGAGCTGAAATCAAGGGTCTGACGCTTAACCGACTGAGCCATCCAGGTGCCCCTAAAGTAATTTTTAGTTAAGTTATGTACCTTTTTTTAAAGGACATAATACAGGGGCGCCTGGGTGGCTCAGTTGGTTAAGCGACTGCCTTCGGCTCAGGTCATGATCCTGGAGTCCCGGGATCGAGTCCCACATTGGGCTCCCTGCTCAGCAGGGAGTCTGCTTCTCTCTCTGACCCTACCCCCTCTCATGCTCTTTCTATCTCATTCTCTCTCTCAAATAAATAAATAAATAAAATCTTTAAAAAAATAAAAATAAAAAAAATAAAGGACATAATACTACTGCACACTTGTGAGACCACGGTATACTGTAAATATAATTTTATATACACTGGGAATCCAAAAAATTCACCTGATTCACTTTATTGAGATCCTGACTTTATTGCAGTGGTCTGGAACCAAACCTGTAATATTTCTGAGGTCTAGGCAGAGACCTGTATGTGTGGATGTGTGTTAGTATATGCAGGTATGAATAGGCTATCTTGGGAAGGACACACAATAAATGTAATAATGAATGCTGCAGAGATGGTTAACCAGCCAGCTGGAGAACAGGGATGTTAAGAAAACTTTCTTTTAAATTCTGCACCGTATGCCTGTATCATCTATTTAAAAATAAATATATTTTAATTCATAACATAATTTAACAATAAAGTATAAAATTAAAATCCAAGTATGATTTAAAAAAAATTTTTTAAATAATCCCACATATTCAAAAGAACATGTGTATGTGATTTATCACAAAACCATTTGTATCAATAAAAAACTGGAGAGGGCACATGGGTGACTCAGTTGGTTAAGCGTTTGCTTCAGCTGAGGTCATGATCCTGGGGTCCTGGGATTGAGCCCCGCATCAGGCTCCTTGCTCAGCAGGGAGCCTGCTTCTCCCTCTACCTCTGCCCCCCTGCTTGTGCTCTCTCAAACAAACAAACAAATAAATAAATATAAATTTAAAAATTAAAAAAAAAACGAAACAACCTAATGGCTCTCAATAAAAAAGAAGCTTTTACATGAATGATGGCAGCTGAGGAGGAGTCTGAGGAGAAAAAGTATTCAGTGAGGAGAGATCTGAAAGAGCCAACCCAAGCAAAGAGCAACAGAATTTAAAAGCAGAGTTAAAGAGGGAAGAAGGAAATGCGAAAGTTAACTTTTTTCCTCAGTTAACCACAAGGAAAAGAAATTACACATGAGTGCATGAAAGACAGAGTAAACAAAGAAACTATCACAGAGGGCCTCAATCGGTTAGAAAAAACACACAACATCTTCATAGTGTGAAACTCGTACCGAAATTTTAGGTATAGGGCTAAAGATTCTGAAATCGTGCAATACTAGATAATCTGATCAAATGGCAGCATTTAGGGGTTGGTTTTTTTGTTGTTGTTTCTTTTTTGTTTTGTTTTTTTAGTAGCAAAGACCCAGGATCTTTGTTTTCTTCATGGATACTCAGCTACCTTCCAATGTTCACAGAGTGAAGTGAGCAATGAGGACACTTGAAACGATGAGCAGTAAGCGGCCCAAATGAATGATGAGTGAAACGAAACACATCAAAGTTGCAATAAATGATATATCTGGAATAAGCTCAATTAAGAGAGAGCCTCAAGCAGTTTCACAGCTGGCAGGTTAAACCTAGCCCAAACTAATATTCTGAATTTCGGTGGATATTTGCCAATCTCTTTTTGAAAGGCAATGGTAAAAATCTAAAAACTGAGCATCTATATCAAAATAAAAAGAACCTTACCCCATGACTCCCACCCATTAGGCACAATATGTCTGGTCTGATAAGTTCCTCTCACTGGTCAACAGGAAATGATGTTGTAAGGACCAAATTCAAAGCCAACATTCAGTAAATCTTGTTAACAAATAAAAAAAGAAAATAGACTACTGGAGATCTAGCCACATTCTTTTTATAGAAAAATCAGATAAGGTTTTCTCCAGCTCTGACTTCAATGACCATATCAAACCATTTAATCATCTTCTTTGCCCAATGCCTTTTTGTTGTTATCTTATTATGATCTCTAGGACTGACTCTGGTCATTTTCTCTTCTGTTTAACACTTTATAATTTTCTCAAATATTTAAATTATATTTAATAAATAAAAATCATTTGGAAACAAGAGATTTTTTTTTTTTTAAAGATTTTATTTATTTATTTGACAGAGAGAGAAAGCACCAGCAGGGGGAGCGGGAGAGCGGAAGCAGGCTCCCCGCTGAGGAGGGAGCCCAATGCTGGACTCGATCCCAGGACCCTGGGATCATGACCTGAGCCGAAAGCAGACATTTAACCATCTGAACCACCCAGGCACCCTGGAAACAAGAGATTTTTAAATAGAAACTCAAAATTAAAACTGTTCTATATCTGTACTTGATCTATTTCTGAGTTGATCCTTCCTTGTATTTTTTTTGTAAAGTACACATTACTATGTCCTCTTCTGATCGCACTTCATATTTCAAAGTTTCTGTTATAAAAAGCATTTTATATAAAATACCGTATTTCATCAGTTTAAAATAACATCTGCTGGCCAAAAATAAAATTTATATGGCACTCACCAACTCTAACCTGAGATTTTGCAATTTATGATCAATGTTACAATAAACAAATCCCATTCACCCCAAAGAAGTATCCAAATGTCACATGGAAGACTATACACAGAAAAGTTCTATTACAGATCTAATAAGATGTCAAACCCTGGACAAGTTATTTAGTCTCCATGGGTTAAATAACTTCAATCTGAGATGAGAAATAATTTACCTCCCTATTTCATAAATAAGAAAACTGAGACTCAGAGATGCTAAGGGAAATGTAACCCGTTAGTAGCCATAAAAACTTTAGGTAGAGTCCTACACCCAGAACAACTGGCAGGCTTTTTGGAAGAATTAAACTGGAACCTTACTTCACACTAATACTTATGTAAATTCTAAGTGGGTTAAATCATCAATTATTAGAAATAAAATAAAAGTAGTAGTAGAATATTTGGATGACTGCTTCCACAATGAATAGGACCTTTATAAAACCAAAACCAAAAGTGAAAACAAAACATATAACAGATTTGTCGACATAAAAATTTTCAATTGTCCCTTTGACAAATAACATTAAACCTGGTTAACAATAAGTGACATGCAAGGGGTAAAGAGTGAAGGGAGAATTATTTGTAGAATATATAGGGTGGCCATAAATATGGAAACATAGATAATATAATTTGATCATTAATTATAATACCTATAAGTCATTTATTATATATTCTCCTGTGTTTCCAGACTTGATGATGACCCTGTATATCAGATAGCTAAATGGCAAGAAAAAGGCAAACATCCCAATAGAAAACAGTTTGAGTATGCGAAGAAGTAATTCATAAAAAATGCCCACAAATGGCCAATAAACATTTCAAAAGATATATTCAACCTTTCCAGAATCAAAGAATAAAGAAAAGAATATTAAAATAAAAAAACTTTTAACTTATCATAGGCAAGGATTTTTAAAGATTTTATTTGTTTATTTGACAGAGAAAGCGAGAGAGCACAAGCACGGTGAGCAGCAGAGGGAGAGGGAGAAACAGACTCCTCCCCACCGAGCAGGGAGCTCAACATGGGACTCAATCCCAGGACCCCAGAAGCATGTCCTGAGCTGAAGGCAGCCACTTAACTGAATGAGCCACCCAGGTGCCCCTCACAGGCAACGATTTTAAAAGATTCATGAAGGTATAAAAACAGACTAATCATGAAAGAGAAGCTGGTATAACCGTTACAGACAGCAGTTTGACAAAATGCATCATAAATAAAGGTTGTATTATCAATTGCCCAAGTGCCCCTCCTAAGAAGAGGTACAAAAAAGGTAAGTGGCCAAGAACACTAATAGATATAAACAAGGGTATTCATATTAGAAAAAATCTAAATATTCACTAAGAGGCAATTAAATAAATTATAGAGCAACTATATATTGGCATACTACATACATTAAAAATGATAATATGGATATACTTAGTAACATGAAAATATTTATAAAATTAGTGAAAAAAAAAACAGGCCGCAGATCAGAACAAATACTATCTCTTTTTTTATGTGTAAAAGGGAACACAATTATTTTTTCTATAGTTGGTAGCAGACCAGAAACAGGGCAGGACATGAGGAGGAAACATGGCCAGAGAAAAATTGCAGGAGACAGAGATGTTCAAGGGACTTCCATTTTTACTTTTGTTAAAATAAATATGAAAAATATCTGTACTCCCATGTTCACTGCAGCATTATTTACAATAGTCAAGACATGTAAACAACCTAAAGGTCCACTGATGGATGAATGAAGATGTGGTACATACAATGAAATATTATTTGTCCATAAAATAAAAATGAAATCCTGCCATTTGCAACCACATAGATGGTCCATGAGGGCATTATGCTAAGAGAAGTAAGTCAGACAGACAAAGACAAAGACTGCATTGGTCTCACTTCAATGTGTAATAAAACAAAAACAAAGCAAGTTCTTTTCTTCCCATTTTTATCTTTTCATCTTCTTAAAAATGCATTTAATTTTTTCTTATGCATATGTACACATAAATAATTTTAAGTGCATAGTGTTGATACATTTACATATTTGACCTTTTATTTATTTATATATACACAGTGCCCTACATATGGATAATATAATATTTTACTTTTTTTTTTATTTATTTATTTGAGAGAGAGTGAGAGAGAGAGAGAGAGAGAACACAACCAGGGAGAATGGGAGAGGCAGAGAGAGAAGCAGACTGCCCGCTGAGCAGGGAGTCCTACGTGGGGCTCAATCCCAGGAACCCAGGATCATGACCTGAGCTGAAGGCGATGCTTAACTGACTGAGCCACCCAGGCGCCCCTAAAATTTTACTTTTAAAGAAATCTTTGCAAAAAACTCTGTCAAAAGAAATGACAAGAAAACATTTCTACCTAAATATATTACAAACTAATATATTCTAATAAAAGTGTTAACAACTAAAATATTTAGTAGAATATTGTTTTCATTTGCAAATACATGCAGTTAATGATAAATAACACAAAATCATTAAAAAAGAAAAAAGTTCAACTCATGCTTGCATGTTCAATTCTTAGGAAGATGTGAGAATTTAAAGGGCACGTGATCTGATGGAACTCTGAGTCTTGTTTTGGAAACAAGAAAATAGAACAGAGCTCAACACAGTGTATGACTGAGAACCATGATAAATGGAACTGGCGATACGCACAGGGAATGCACAAAAAGAAAAGACTCTGTGAACAAGAATAATCAAGTCAGGTTCATGAAGGTGTAAGACTTCACTTTTAGAAGACAGAACATCAGCAGGTTGGATAGAGGCAGAGGAGGCATTCCTCAAATGATAAGAATAACAAAAACACAGTTGCAGCAGGGAAAAAATGATAAGTGACTGCAGAGGTAATGAGAAGATAAACCTGCCTAGGGCTGAGGGTTCAATGTGAGGGAATAATACCAACAGTCAGCATTTGTGGAGGGTTCACTGTGTGCCAGGTACTGTGTTAGGTACTTTAAATGCATTAGTAGCTCACTGAAATACACAACCCACCACTAAGGCAGGCATCAACATGATCCCGTTAGGTAGACAAGGAAAGAGAAGCCTAGAGAGGTCAACTGACAAGCCTGAAGTTACCCAACTGGTCAAAGAGAGTGGCAAGTTCCAAGTTCCCCAGCTGGTCAATGACAGCACCGATTCATCCCCAAGTAGATCCTGAGTCCCTGCTCTGAACAACCACCACATCCCTCAATTACCAGAAAAGGGTAAAACAGACTGCTGAGGATTGTACTCTATAACAACAATATGGCCAATATAACACAAAAGGACAATTCAAGACAAAAGCCCTACTAAAAATAACCAAACTACAGTAGGTAGAAAGGATTAGCAAGAAGATTCATGATAAAAATGTCTCCATTACATGAATGTAGAATGAATTTCTCCAATTCAGGGTAGATTAGTGGACAATTGCACAAATACATCCATCTGTATACTAATATTAGAACATCCAACAGAGTAGGTAACATGGCAGTTATGAGCATTCTAAAAAAGCCATCATCCTCATAATCACAGATGATATGTAAATGAAATATTCATAATATAAAAGGGAAGAATAACTTCTAAGTTAATTTTAAATCACTTTCTTCAAATAACTCACTAATTGCTTAATAAGAACAAAGTTCCAGTGTAATATCTGAGAGTTGTAAAGGGCAAATAATAGGACTACAGTTTTGACAAACATTTAAAATATCCACTTTTTAATAGATTGCATATTGCTTAGCTTCCCTATTTTAATTTCAAAAAGAAGTACTTCTCTTTGGATTTAATATAAGCCATACTGTAGTGATGAAAAGAATGGTATTTGATTTATATAATGCACATACATTAAGTAGATGAAAAGAAATATCTTTGATGCTAAGAATGAAATTATTTTTCCTGAAATCTACTGTACTTTTAAATAGTATGCATACTGATGGAAAACTCTCCACAATTTTCACCCACCATATCAACATGTGTAGATGGGCATGGATGTATCTGACATCATGTAAATGTTCTACTTTTTGGTATTTTGCCTATACCTTTATTCAGTTTTTTTATTTATTCAATTAGGAAATGAATGTAAATATCTAAGTGTACTTTTTTAATAATACAGAATGCTATAAACTTTACCAGGAAGAGTAGAACATTCCTTATCCATATGTTCAAATATCTGTGCTAATATACATACTTAATAAAATAATGAACTGAATCATTCATTACTTTTCCAGTGATTACTTCCCTGATATCTATGTTTCAGATAAGAAAAGGCAATACCATTTGAAACTAAAGATTGGAAGTATGCAACTAGCATCAAAACATTCATGAAAAGAAAAAAAACAGGTAAGCTACTTGAAAAGTGATCACTGTGCAGAGAAGGGTGTTTTATTCACCTTTCTGCTACTGACAGCAACAAATTTATGCTTCTACAACTGTGGTATATATATTCCTTTCCTTAGAAGGCTATGAGTATTGTCAAAATTAGATCTGGTATACCCAGGAAGTAAGAAGAAACACCGATGGATGAACAAGGTAATTATGGTCTAAGACACATCAAACACCTTGAGATTAGGTTAGAAGCACATTTTAATGACACTCAAGAACAAGACATTATCTTGTGAATTCATCTATCAAGGCTCCTTTAATTGAGGCAAAAGGTCAACCTGACCAGAACAAGTTTCAAGAAAGATTTGAATTGAAAGATGAATACAAATATTGACTGAGCCATGAATCTTTTTTTTTTCCCCCTAAGATAAGAGATATGCTAAGTCAATAAGAGAAATGAGGACTGAATGCATAGGTAGGCAGAGATAAGCATATTAAATTTCCAATTTCATGTTAAACTCCTTCAGATCAAGCACAGTGCTTGGGGTCTACAACAGAATCATCTATGAATAGATATGTAAAAGACTATTCCACATAATGGTCTTGATAGCTATAAGCAGCTCCAAATTAAACAAAAAACAGTTAAGTCTTCAAGTGTCAGTATTTAATGTTATATCAACTAAATACCATAGCAACATAACCCATTGATTTGAAAATAAAACCAAAGTTTACTTCTTCCTTTTGTTTCCTATAAAATCCTCTAGCTAATATACCATATTTGTAAGAAATCATGTAAAGTTTTGAATCCCAGCCTCTGTAAATAGAAGACTGAATATTTCTCCTTCCTACAGCCGATTGAATAAATAAGCAAAAATTGGGAATAGGCTCCAATTTATGCAAAATGAATGAAAAACAGTGGCTCCCCTAAATAGATACTTTCTTTTTAGACTAGGGAAATGGCTTAGGCACTAGAGCATATAATACAAAATAGATAGGACTCAAAGAAAAGCTCTATCAATTTTAGCAACACAAGCAGAAAATAATTAACAACAAATCTCTATATTTATGTAGCAACAGATGCTATTTATAAATATATTTTAGGAAACCAGAACAGAAACACTATTCTCTTTATTCAAATAAGAAATCTACATTTTTATTTCTTTTAACAGATTTGTTCATAAGAAAAGTAACATCCCAAACGCAGTTTGGCTCTCACACACACACACAAAAGCAACTAAAAATAAGAGGAATGCTGTTCCTCCAAAGGTCAGAGGGCAAAATAGGATGAAAGCCATAATTTGATTATTCACCAGGAGCAATTATCCTTATATAGGAGGATTGATAAAGACAGTCACCTCATATTACACCTTACCTGGGCTAGCTAGGGGGGAAAAGCATGTATAATTGCCCAGAATTTTATAACAAAGAATAAGGGCAAAAAGTACTCACATATACCTCAATAAAAACATAGTTCCAAAAATAATCTTAAATATCACATTCAAATATGGTTGAGTTGTGGGATATATTTACTAAAAAGCATCAAAGACAGATTTAAGATACAGTTAGTGTAATGTAGATGAGTAACTATTAAGTTTCTAGGTATGTTCTTTAAAATATCTACCAGTATAGATATATGATCGCTATAATTTTTCATAAGCACACATACACATATACTAATGAAATTTATTTTATTTATTTTAAAGAGAGAGCGTGCGAGTGGGGGGGGAGGGGCAGAGGGAGAGGGAGACTCCCCACTGAGGAGGGAGCCTGACAGAGGGCTCCATCCCAGGACCCAGAGATCGTGACCTGAGCCCAAGGCAGCTGCTTAACTGACTGAGCCACCTGGGCACTCCATACATATGCTAATGAAATTTTAAACTGGTATTCTATTAGTACCACCTATGTTAGCATAACTCCCTTAATGTCATCACTTAAATAAAGATGGCACTCTTACCTTCCTTGCTTCCACCTATCTTGTAGTAAGATAAGGCCCCAGGATTCCCACCCCATGGTGTATACACCCCACACAACCCCTTCCCCCTGGGTGTGGGTGGGACTGTAAATATAATGGGATATCACTCTCATGATTGTGCTACCTTGTACGGAAAAAAGGATTTTGCAGATGTAATTAAGGTCCCTTATCAGCTAGGAAAAGGGAGATTCTATGGAGCGAGAGGGTCTGACATAATCAGATGAGCCTTTATTCAGGTCAGAAAGCATCAGCAGAAGCTCTCCTGCAGGCCTAGAAAAAACATGTTAAGAACTGCCCGTGGGAGGGATTATGTAGCCAGTACTTGGGAGTGACCTCTAGGAGTCGAGAGGAGAGCAAACAACAGCTAGCAAGAAAACACGGACCTCAGTCATATCATCACAAGGGATTCTGAATTCTGCCAACAACCTGAATGAGCTTGGAAGAGAATCCTGAACCTCAGATGCAATCAACTTCCCATCCAGCACCCTAGGAGAGGATGCAGCTAATCTGAAAATGGTCCCCTGACCTACAGAAACAATGAGATAATAAATCTGTGTTGTTTTAAGCCACTACATTCAAGGTAACTTGTTAGACACCAATAAAAAACTAACCCTAATCAAAATTCTAACTTTTTCTTCACCACATCATCTGCAACAGATCCGTAATAAGCCAGGATGTCTGTGGAAGCAGTAGAGCCATGCAGAGATACGTGAAAATCTTGAAAAGACCTGTCCAGGGGAAAAGCTGATGAGTTTAGCAACAGATGTGTTGATCTTGCAGTGACTGCAGAACACGTGACCGTTGAGAGGGATGCAAGAGAAACTGGAGGTGTGGGGAGAAGACTCGTGAAAGAGGTCAGGTTTAGGAAGTATCCACAGAAACAGAGTTGAGTTCTGATGGTGCGTGGGAGAATAAAAAGGGCATGGACTCAGACTTGGATATGCCCACATTCAGAGAAAGAAGTTACAACATTTTTTTAAAGAGAGAAAGAGGAGAGAGTAGGGGGAACAGAGGGAGAGGGAGGGAGGGACTCTCCAGCAGACTCCCCGCTGAGCATGGAGCCCAGCTCGGGGCTCGACCTCACAACCCTGAGATCATGACCTAAACTGAAATCAAGAATCAGACACTCAACTGACTCAGACACGCAGGTGCCCTGAGAAAGAGGTTATATTAAACAAACAGAAGGATGCATCAGTATTAAGACAAGAGTTTTGAGGATGAGATAATCAACTTTTTTGAGTACTTACAGAGCAACCAAGGACTAAAAAGGTCATTAAAGTTGAAGGTAAGTATGTAACTGGTAATGTGGGTAAAAGCAGACTCAGTAAAATAACACTGGCAAAAACCAGACAGTAAGAAAGTAAAAAAGTAGTTCATTCTCTTTTCTTTTTTTTAGACAGGTAATAAATACTGGATGATAATCACCAGTGACCGTTCTAAAAACAGAAAATACACATACACACAAAGAGCAAAAAAACATTTCAACTATAATCCTATTATCTGTTCACATTCTTAAATTCTTCATTTGGAAACAAAATCAGGATCAGATTATAGCTACCCTGTGGGAAATCATTCGTCTTCTAATTTAGAATTCCTCTCATAAACTTGATTGTGGCTACCATCCTTTGCAAATCCACAGTCCTGGGAAAAAATTTGGAACTGTCCAATTGGATTAAGAAATGTGTTAACAGAATTACTGGGTAGAAAGATGCATCTTTCTGTTTAAGTGATTCTGAAGCTAGCTTAAAAATGGAAGTTCTAGTCTAGGTTTTCATGCAGCGATTTTATAGTTCACAGTCAATGAATATGTCTGGCATTTATAAGCCAATATTTTCTGAAATTTATACTGTATGTTAAAATTTTTGGCAGAATGAACTAATTTTTTGTAATATTTTATCCTAAGTGAAAATAAGCCAATTGTTCACGGACCTTGTCCCCTTATGGTCTATATTCTGCCCCACATAATGCAATGGAATATACTCATCTCTCCATGAGATGTGGAGAATGCTAAGTCATACTTGCCAGCAACTGAGCGAGGTCTTCAGGACACACATGAACACACAAAAATATAAGATGTTACCTGATTTCCCAAGACTAAAAATCAAGTAGCTCACAACTCCTGAACAATTCCATGCCAGCTGAGATATATCACAATGTCCAATGGCCACAGGGTGAAAAAAACTGCTAATGCAGTACAATGTTCAGAATTAAGCCATTACTTTTCATTTTCCAAGCTGTCCAATAGGCATTTAGGACTTCTCTGAATATTGACACAAAGTTTACCACTGAAAGTGTTAAAGAGATGGTATGTATGATTATACCCATCACAGAAAATTAAAGAGATCTAGTTTTACAAAAAATTCCAGAACAGAGTGTGTATGTGGAAGGCGTGTGAGTCGGGTAATCATCCAAAAGCTTCTTGTAAAGGGAAAGATGATGGGGAAATATCAAACCATCATTCTTCACTAACCATGACTGAGTTTAAAGGTTAACACCTACAGACATGAAATAAGCTCTTATCAATAGGCAAAAAAAAAAAAGCTTATAAAAGAAATTGAAGTAGACCTAATGGAAATTAGGCAGCAGGCAGGCAATGGAAATTAGAAAGCAGGTTGAAAAGAACATCAGTACAAGTCCCCTCACCTTTCTCTCTCCTTTCTTTCTTTCAAATATGAATCTATGCTTTAGGTTTTCATTTTTTTTTCCCCACATAACACAGTAAAAAAAGGAAATTTGGATAAAACACGTGGGATGGAGCCAATGAATAATGAAAACTACATTCATATAAACTTCAATTTTAGGGGCGCCTGGGTGGCTCAGTTGGTTAAGGGACTGCCTTCGGCTCAGGTCATGATCCTGGAGTCCCTGGATCGAGTCCCGCATCAGGCTCCCTGCTCGGCGGGGAGTCTGCTTCTCCCTCTGACCCTCCCCCGTCTCATGTGCTCTCTCTCATTCTCTCTCTAATAAATAAATAAAATCTTAAAAAAAAAAAAACTTCAATTTTAAAATACAGTACTATAACATTATAACTACATATTTCCAAATTTTGAAAATATCTCAAATTCACTGTAAGATTATAAAAAATTATTCCACTCTTTGATCCACTAACCCCATTACTTAGAGTTTGTTTTTTTTTAAATAATGTCAAGAGGGGCGCCTGGGTGGCTCAGTTGGTTGAGCGACTGCCTTCGGCTCAGGTCATGATCCTGGAGTCCCGGGATCGAGTCCCGCATCGGGCTCCCTGCTCGGCAGGGAGTCTGCTTCTCCCTCTGACCCTCCTCCCTCTCATGCTCTCTGTCTCTCATTCTCTCTCTCGCAAATAAATAAAATCTTTAAAAAAAAAAAAAAAAAAAAAAAAATTTAAATAATGTCAAGAAAGATACATTCTAATAAACAAATACGTATGGTCTTAATGGCAACATTTATAAAGTTCAAGACCAAAATTAACATAAATGTCCAATAAAACGTTAATCCTTTTGCAAGTTATGGAACATCATCAAATAAATTACATAAATTAGATTTTATGTAGCCAAACTAGATGTGCAATACATGGAGATGTTTATGACAAATGTTAAATGAAATGGGTAGAATACAAATGCTAACTAAGTATGATGACAATGACATAAAATATGCACATCCCCAATGGGAAAGGACAAGAAAGAAACGAAAAGGGAAAAATCAGTTGTTTTCTTTGGATGGTAAGATTCTGTAGAAGGATTTTCTTTTCTTTTTATTTCTGTTATTGTTGCCATAAATTGTGGATATTTTTTATAAAATAACCCTTCAAAATACAGGTGACTAAATCAAGAGGATTTTTCATTTTATCCTAATTTACTTCTCATCCTTTAGGGGGAGAGGAGAGATAAAGAAGAATGGTTATTAAAATCAAAAGAAACTAAGGATGTGCTCAATTTATCCAAAGATTTTTACATCAAAGGAGAGGAAACAGCTATTCTAATGAACTGCTAAAGTCATGGTAAGGAAACTTTCTCATAACTTAAGGCTGCGGTGGTTGTGTATATGGCTGATTGTACTGTTAATGTATTGTGGGGTTTTTTGGGTTTTTTTTGGTTTTTGTTTGTTTTTTTATATATACATTTTTAAAGATTTTATTTATTTGAGAGAGGGAGCACAAGCAGGGGGAGGGGCAAAAGGAGAGGGAGAAACAGACTTTCCGATGAGCAGGGAGCTGGATGTGGGGCTCGATTCCAGGACCCTAAGATCATGACCTCAGTCGAAGGCAGACGCTTAACCAACCGAGCCACCCAGGTGCACCCCCTTTTTTTTTAATTTAATTCAATTAACCAACATAAAGTACATCATTAGTGTCAGATAGTGTTCAATAATTTATCAGTGCTCATCACATCACGTGCCCTCCTTAACGCCCAACACCCAATTACCCCATTCGCCCACCCACCTCCCCGTTTTTGTTAATGTGTCACAAGTATAATAAATTACAATAATGTGGTGATAAAATAAATTGCTATATTAAAACTGGGATTGTGAAAAATACTATGTATCTTTATTCCTTTTAGCATCTGTACCCAGCCCTAATTAGAATGCTGCAGAGAAAGTATTATTATTTTTTCCCATCAAAAGAGTTTAAGAATGAAGACATTCACCCTAGAGGATTTCTGAACTTTGGCAGGGGCACCAAACCTTGCAACAATTATATCTCTTGAGTCTTCATTCTTCAGTGATGTTTTTTAGCAATTTCCAAAAGGAAAAAAAAGGGATGATATGGAGAAATGAGCAGTGCCTTTTGTATTCAAAATACCCATGCAAAAATTATTTCCAAATGTGTCAGAAGCATAAAACATAATGTGCTACTTATTTTTCATCTGTATTCATATTTAATTTTACCAGCCAGTGAGCAACTTAAAAGCCTTCTGCAACAATAAAGATTATATGGTGATTGTATTTAAGTATTATCTACTTGACATTCTTATGTGGAAAGACCAAGACCATGTGGAGATCAAACACATCCATATTTTTCCAGGCTTTGTCTGTGCCTTTATAGTTAAAACAGAACAAGCAGTTTAATTCTTAGCTTATAGAGTACAGAGGATGGTATTCTAGTTACTAATTCAGCCCCAGGATTTTCTGACACATGTATACACTAATTCATTGTGCTGGACAGGCCAGACCAGCAACCTTGCCCTCTTACTCAGGTAAGAATATGCTTCCCCTTCCTTTGGGAAATGGCCCCACCACTGAATGAATCCACCAGTAATCATGGGATAGGCAGCTGATACGATCCCATGATCCAACAATTGGACATATGACCCAAGCAAACCCAATCAAGTTGATTTCCCCTGGAATTTTATACATTTTTAAGTGAGGAAAAAGATGTTTTCTTCCCACTTGTTTGCTGGCAGGAACGCTATAAATCTGGATCTTCCTATAACCATAGTGTCTTCTCAGCATGAACAAAAATTGAATTAAAAGAGAATGAAGCCGACACAGACAGAAGAAGAGCCAAGAAATAAAAATGAAGACACCTGATATAACTGTGATCCTGGATCAAGCCATGCCTCAGGCCAGTCCACCTCCACTGTTATATACATAATTCATGTAAATAAAAATAAATAAATTCCCTGTTTTGTTTACATTAGCTGGGCTTCACACATTTGTAACCAGGGTCATAAGGAAAAGACAAGTGAAATGAGTATAAGTAAAGGATTGACTCATCGAATCTAGACTAACAATGCTTTAACACAATGCAACAGGAATTATTTTGCTCCAATAATTGTTTCAGGACTTTGTGTGTGCCTTACGATAGAAAAAAATTCCTTTACACGCTGTCAGAAAATGTTATCTTGAACTCACTCAGTGATTTTTAATATTAAATTAAAATTTTTTTCTTAGAAAAATATTTGGCTAGAGGACAGAGTACATGAACCAGGAATGCAAAATTTGGTAAACCTTTGAAATCATTCACATAAAAGAACAATAATTTAACGATAAAAATCTTAATAATGAGTGTACTTAGCTTAATTTATCAAGTCTACTTACGGGTATGATAAAAATCAATGACAATTTTCACACAACAGAACATACCATAAAATTACTGGACAATTTTATGTGGAAAGAAAAACAGTATACAACTTTTTCATTGACCCAAATCTTCTCTCCTATTACTTAACCAAAACATTTTTCTCTTGCTTAAAATACAAATGAAATATTCTCATTGCACATAAATCATGTTATTAGCTGGCCATAAAGGGATTTCTTGACCAGGATCACACTGTTTTGTATTTCCAGGATCATTAGCACATATTAATCCATCACATTGGAGAATTTTCACTTGCAAGTTACTGAAAGCATTTTTTTTAATTTAAAGATTTTATTTATTTATTTGACAGAGAGAGACACAGTGAAAGAGGGAACACAAGCAGGGGGAGTGGGAGAGGGAGAAGCAGGCTTCCCTCTGAGCAGGAAGCCTGATGGAGGGCTCGATCCTAGGACTCTGGAATCATGACCTGAGCCGAAGGCAGATGCTTATCCCAGGACTCTGGGATCATGACCTGAGCCAAAGGCAGATGCTTAACGACTGAGCCACCCAGGCGCCCCTACTGAGAGCATCTGAATCTCAATGTCATGAAACACCCGGTATCATTCATTTTGTCCAAGCTACTGAACCCTAAAAATGCAAAAGTCACATTAAAAATATGTAATGGGAGGAAGAAGGAATTCCAAATGAATCAAACGTCCTTTTAGACCAATGTTTTTAGTCGTTTATAACACAAAGACCTCTATGAAAATTTGATGAAAACCATGGCCCTGCTCTCCTAAAAAATTCACGCTATATGTAATTTCAGGGTTTCCTAAAATTCAGGATCCATCCATGAACAGCAGGTTAGGAAACTGTGTTTTGGATCCACCAAAAGGCTACTTAAGGCAAAATGCTATAATCACTTGTCTGAAAGGAGCCAATATATTTTTACATGTTTTATTTCTAGCCAGATCACTAATAAGAAACACAAGGCAACAATACAAAAACTTAACCTATTTAGCATTTTTAAAGCCAAAATGGACCATACAAAGCACCCAGAACCCAGGAACGGGATATGTGTCATATTATCGTACATGACCCTCAGCAAACCTTTGGCACACATCAGGAGATCCTTCCCAGTAACAAGATTCACTTTAGGCAAATTTTGAAATCTGTGAAAATAATCCGTATCCCTCAGATTACTTACAGAATAACAAGACTTAAGATCTCTGGAAGAGGAGCCCTGGTAAATGGTTGCTTTTGCAACTGGGGAACTGAGTGCGGGGCAAGAGAGAGTCTCTTGCATGTGTCACCCTGCCCGTGCTGCGGGGAAGCTGACCTATATGGTTGGCATCAAGCGTTTCCTGCCCTCTGGCTGAGTTGGACAATGAAAAGCAGAACAGAAGATCAGTGGGAGGGAGAAGAATGAGGACAGAGTATTTATCTCAATCTAAGGTCCCCTGGAGTTGGCTGTCTCTCTGCAGGAGGTTATGGCTTCTCAAAAGGGCAACTCTACAGTAGGACTTGCCCCCTTAGTTCTGGTACCCACTCCCTCCCCTCATCCCTAACTGGGCTGGTACTAACAGCCAGGTTACTGGATTAGCCCTTGGAGTCTCCCCTACCCCCATGCTTTTGTAAATGGTGTCACTGTAAATAAACCCTCCTGGAATAATCCTATTTTTAATGCCATCTGTTCCCTTCCAAGCCCCCGACTGATTCACTCTTTTTCATATTCTGAATTACATACTCTGAATACAAAATAAATTTTCAGTTTTCAAAAATATATGTTACCTCGTAGTAAATATCTATCTGCAGGACTGGGTGACTACCTGAGCCTACTGCATTGGGAGGCTATGGAAGGAGTCAAAGATTTAAAGAGAATTCAGCTGCTTTCAGAAAGCAGTAAATTTCAGCAATACTGCCAAGGCAGGCTGGGACAATGAAGGAGGAAGTGAGACCAACATCAACACAAAATGGAGGAAACAAACCAGGACAACAGCGCTACCTCTACTCTCGTAAGGGCAGCCCAATGACAGGAAGTACGAATCACTAACTCATGCACTTGGCAGGCTGGAGTACTCCTTTAATAAAGGGCATTTGCATGGTGAGGGACAGCGCCCCAGGAGGAGTGCTGCTACATGTGGATATGGCACCAGCCTCTCCCTTTTTGGCACACCACGGGTAGGGCCATTTAAAACCCACTGTATCATGGGGCGCCTGGGTGGCTCAGTTGGTTGGGTGACTGCCTTCGGCTCAGGTCATGATCCTGGAGTCCCTGGATCGAGTCCCGCATCGGGCTCCCTGCTCGGCGGGGAGTCTGCTTCTCCCTCTGACCCTCCCCCCTCTCATGTGCTCTCTCTCTCTCTCATTCTCTCTGTCTCAAATAAATAAAAAAATCTTAAAAAAAAAACCCACTGTATCAGGGTTAGGCAGCCATTACCGACTTCCAACTGAAGAAGACTACGGTTCTGACATAAAAGAGGCCCCAGGAGAAAAGATACTAAGAAGTCTGTCATCTTCATTGTCAAGTTCTTTAACACTGGCAGTTAGAACACCTTGGGTAATACTTAATGTCTGCTCATTAACAGCACACCAGTACTCAAGAGAATGGGGTAAGTCACAGGTATGAGAGCGGAGCCTTTTCTGATTATCATTAGTGTTCCCCAGAAAAAAAATTTACTATCCATATAAAGAGACAACTTTCATTATTCTTTGTGAACTCTTATACAGTTCCAGGAACTTAACATTTATTTCATTTTCATCAGTGTTATGGAAGATGATACCACTAGTTTTTCATGGTTTAATCGTTCAAAGAACAAAATATATTTAGAAGTAAGTTTGCTCCCTTAAAATTTTCAAAATCAGTAAGTTAAACTTTAAAAAGGTTAAGTGTCACTATGGAAAACTGTAGGAGACACCTCAAAAAATTAAAAATAGATGGGATGCCTGGGTGGCTCAATTCGATTAAGCGTCTGCCTTCAGCTCAGGTCAGGTCACGATCCCAGAGTCCTGGGATGGAGCCCGCTTCTCCCTCTGCCTGTGGCTCCCCCTGCTTGTGCTCTCTCTCCCTCCCTCCCCCTTTCTCTCTCTGACAAATAAATAAATAAAATCTTTTTAAAAAATTAAAAATAGAAATAGCATTTGAACCAGTAATTCCACTTGAGTATTTACCTAAAAACAAAAACAAAAACACTAATTTGAAAAGATATATGCACCCCTATGTTTACTGCAGCATGGAAGCAACCTAAGTGTCCATCAATAGATGAATGGATAAAGAAGATATGGGATGGGATGTGTGTGTGTGTGTGTGTGTGTGTAATAGAGTATTACTCAGCCTTAAAAAAGCATGAAACCTTGCCGTTTACTACATAGATGGACCTAGAGAGTATTATGCTAAGTGAGTAAGTCACAGAAAAAGACAAATACCACATTATTTCACTTATATGTGGAAATTAAAAAAACAAAGCAAATGAGCAAAAAAAAAAAAACAAAACCAGAATCAAACTCATAAATACAGAGAACCCATAGTTGCCAAAGTGGAGGAAGGTAGGGAGATGGGTGAAATAGATGAAATGGATTAAGAAGTACAAACTTCCAGTTATAAAATAAGTAAGTCATGGGGATGAAAAGTATAGCACAGATAATAAACTCAATACATAATATTTTTAAAACTTTGTATGAGAACAGATGGTAACTACACTTATCATGGTGATCATTTCCTAATGTTTTAATTGTTGCATTACTATGTTGTACACCTGAAACTAATATAATGTTGTACATCAACTGAACTTCAATATGAATAGATAGATAGTAGAGCTAATGTGTCTTGCCCCTAGCTCAGTACTATATCGCCTGAAGAGCTACATTTTTTCCCACCATATAAAAATGGAATGCTACTGAAGTTAATCATTTCTAGTTTAGTAGTTTACACATTTTTAATAGAGTTCAGAACAAAAATCCATTAGGTATGACATATCATGCTCTATAGTATACCATGATATATATTTTGATATTATAACTAAGCTCAATCTTTTTTATATCAAAAAAGGCAACAGGGCTCATATCTTAGCTACCAAAAGGCATCTGATACTACCTTTGTCCAAAGCTTTATGTAATCACTGTTATATCCTATCATTCCTTGCAAAGTAATCATGCAGTTTGCTTTCTAAGATTACTATGTTAAGAATCAGAGATAGTTATTGCTAAGAAGGCATTATTCACTGCTAAGGAACCATTTAAATAACACTTGACCTCCAGGGGTTTTCATGTTCCAAGTTTGTGTGCCTGTAACAGGAAAACAGGAAGTGAACACACCACTGGGAGTCTTAAAAAGTGAGTTCAGTTGGAAAATCTTTTCGGATATTTTTTCTTTCTTTACAACGAGGCTTATTGTCAATGCACGTTTGTGAATAAGGAAAAAAAGCAATCCTTTGTATTTCTACCCAAATCCCATTAATATCACTTTATTCTATTAGATTTGGCCTCTTTTTTATATATACACATACCAGTGTTTTTCTGTTAGTGTGATTATGCTAATTTGATAGAACAGTCTGATGGGAAAAAATCTAAAATACGTAATAGAATTTACTTATAAAATAGAAGGTCCCTTATAGAGGAGTTTATTAATGATACTGCTCTGTAATGGTTTTCGACCATGTTTTAAGGGGGAAAAAAATGATACAAAAAGAGCCCGTGGCATTTAGAACAATCTGAAAAAACAGGTAAAACGGTGGTGTGTGGTTGGTAATCTGGGTCTTATACTTTCGGAGGACAAAAGGGAGGCAAAATTCTTTTTTGGGCATCTGGCATCAATACTGTTTGGATAATCTACATATGAGTTATCAAACAAACAAACATAATACATGGTGTTACTTCTTAAGTACCTTCCTATAACACAGAGTAGCAAATACCAGCCCTGGACAACAGTTCTTTATTAAAGAGTCCAGTCTGGATACCTGAAACAAGAGGACCTAAGAACAAAATAAGCTATAAGCTCCATGGAACCATCTCAGTCTTTGGGGAGATGGGAGAAAGTGGAAGTATACGAGGCTTCTCCATGATATTCAGTATACAAGGAGGGGAAAAGTGTGGGAAAGAGATGCAGAGCAAATGTATTTTTTATTTTTTTTGTGAAAAAAATCAGAAGAAACAAGAATATATACACCTCTACACTTGCATTTATAAAAACAAACAATGAAAGGAAAAAGAAAAGGAAAAAAAGCCAAAAATTAATAAAAATGATGACGGTATATGAGGAGAGGAGTTGGAAACTGGTGGAAGGGACAGAGATATAAGTGCAACTTCTTTGAGTATACCCTTTATATATTTTATTATTTTTTAAAGATTTTATTTATTTATTTGACAGACAGAGAGAGACAGCTAGAGAGGGAACACAAGCAGGGGGAGTGGGAGAGGGAGAAGTAGGCTTCCCGCTGAGCGGAGAGCCGGATGCGGGACTCGATCCCAGGACCCTGGGATCATGACCTGAGCCGAAGGCAGATGCTTAACGACTGAGCCACCCAGGCGCCCCATTACACTTTATATATTTTATATATAGCTTTGAACACATATATGCCTTACATGTTTCAAAAATTAAATAAAAAAGAAAATATGCTGGCCCTATTTAAAAACAAACTGAAACAACTAACCTACAGATATACCAAACTGGTAACATAACTAAACAGAGAAAATAAGTAAAGTGAATTCAGAGTATAGTACTTTGACTGTACTTCATAAAAAAATATTCTAGGACCCAAAGAAGATATAAAGATACAAAGAAGATATATAAAGATACCTTAAACATCATTAAGCAGTTTTATGACTAGCAGGAATTAACGGTGTTACTGTTTTTAGGAACTATGAATTTTAGCTTAAGAAAAAAATACATATATATAACACACCATAGTAAACCTATTGCTATTTCTAATTTAAAAATAACTCACAGTTTTTAAGTCTGTCCACTAAAAGGGCCTTGAAGCAAGACCCCAATAGCAATAAACACTTCTAGGACACAGATTTCAGTCTCGAGAGCCATTCTCCACTTTTGTAGGAGTGAACTTGCTATTTTGTCCTGTTTGTATTAATATCATTTAAGTTATAATCTTTGTTAGGCAGGATGCTAACCACCTGACAACAAGTAGGAAGACAGAAATATAATTAGAAAATGTTATATTCCCAGGGCGCCTGGGTGGCTCAGTCGGTTAAGCATCTGCCTTCTGCTGAGGTCATGATCCCAGGGTCCTGGGATCATGAGTTCAGCATCCGGCTCCCTGCTCAGCAGGGAGCCTGCTTCTCCCTCTCCCTCTGCTTCTCCTCCCTACTAGTGCTGACGCTCGCTCTCCCTCCCTGTGAAATAAATAAAATCTTGAAAGAAAAGAAAAGAAAAGAAAAGAAAGAAAGAAAGAAAGAAAGAAAGAAAGAAAGAAAGAAAGAAAGAAAGAAAGAAAAAAAGAAAATCTTTTAAAAAAAAAAAAAAAAAAAGAAGCTTCAGGAAAGCAACTTTCAAACTCTAATTTGCATCAGGATCACTTACAGGCAGTTTAAAATACAGATGCCTAGGCTATACACCCCAGTAAAGCAGACTTATTGGGCCTGGAATGGGACCCACTACTCCTCATTTTTATTAATCATGCCAGCCAATTCTGATGACAGTGATCAGAGAACACATCTGGCAAAACACAGCTTTAGGGAAAAGTGTAATAGACATTCTCTAGTTATACCATTCCTTCTATAGTTATTACATATGTGGAAAAGTAAGAAAGAGTTGACAGGGGTTGCCTTGGGAAACCTGGGTGACTGAATTGGTTAAGTGTCCAACTCTTGCTTTTGGCTCAGGTCATGATCTCAGTGTCATGAGATCAAGCCCAAGTCAGGCTCCCTACTCAGTGCAGAGTCTGCTTTTCCTTCTCCCTCCCCCTCTGCCCCTTCATCCGCATGCTCTCTCTCTCTCTCTCAAATAAATAAATAAATAAAATCTTTAAAAAAAAGTGGTTACCTCATGGGAAAGGAAAGTGTACAACTACCAAATTCATTTAAATATATATATTTTACATAACTTTGATCAAAAATAAAAACTCAAGGGTACCTGGGTGGCTCAGTCAGTTAAGCGTCTGCCTTCAGCTCAGGTCATGATCCCGGGATCCTGGAATCGAGCCCTGGGTTAGGCTCCCTGCTCAACAGGGAGTCTGTTTCTACCTTTCCCTCTCTCTACCTCCCACTCAAGTTATCTCTTGCTATCTCTATCAAATAAATAAATCTTTAAAAAATAAAAGTTATTAAAAAAATTAAAACTCAAAGGGAAAATCAAATACCTCTGCTCCACCACACAAATTTCACTAGTGCAAAATGAAGCACAGATTTTTAGATTATTAATGAAAAAAATAATACATGAGAATACTAAACTTTAGCATTTGCTGGGACATGGTGCTTGCAGAAAAATCCAAGCTGCCTGGCTTCAGAAGTCAAGCTTTTAATATTTCCTGGGCTTTGCTTGGCTTTGGTAGGAAGATATTTAATGTACTGAGATGAAATGTGATGGTTGGAGGTCTGGTTTCATTTCCTCCTCCAGTTTCATCATGCAGCTGTTTTATTTGATCCAACTATATTCCTTTTACAACTTAGCTTCTCTGAACCTCTTTTCTGAAACCAAATGCTTGCAGTTATGCATGCCTGTGATGACTGATTCCACGTGTACAATGAAGGGTGTCAGGGATGGTGGACACAGCCTAATTACACAGACAGAGCCAGAATCTACAGTTGCTTTACTCTGCTTCATATCACATAATATGGAAATTATTTAGGCATTTTATTACTCTCTTTCTACCTCTTTAAAAACAGGACAAGACTTAACCTACTTCATAGTCAATCAATGTTTAAGTACTTCTCAATGTCTTCATTAGTCTGCTCAGGCTGCTATAACAAAATACCACAGACTGGGTGGCTTCAACAACAGACATCTGTTTTTCAGTCTGGGAGACTGGGAAGTTCAAGATCAGGGTTGAAAGTTGAAAACAACTTTTCCTGGCTGGCAGATGGCCACTTTCTTGCCGTATCCTCATGTGGCAGAGAGAGCAAGCTCTGGTTTTTCCCTCCTGTTATGAGGGCACCAATCCCATCATGGGGGCCCCACCCTCATGACCTCATCTGAACCTTATTACCCTCCAAAGGTCCAACGTCCTATTACTATCACAATGAAGGTTAAGGCTTCAACAAATGAATTTGGGGAGACACAGACATTCAGCCTATATCATCATACCCAGAAAACATTTATGAGGGTTCAAATCAACTCAACCAACTTTAACCCCTAACTCCTTCTGAGATAGTTTTTAAAGTTCTTTTGATCTCCAGAAGAATGGTATATTCAGTACCCACAATCCACTTCTTTTTCTTTTTAATTAAATCCTTGGTACTTACTTTATTTAAAAGGAGAGGAGAAGAGTGTCACAGTGTATGTTGAACTACTGGATGAAATTTCTACCCCATTCAATGATCACTGCACAAACCAGAACATACATAGTCATAGCTCTGTATCAGAATCACCTGGGGAACTCTACAAATCTAGACTCCCAGGTCTTCCTCACCAGATGTGCTGACGTAGAATCCCTCTGGGTGGGACTTGGACTGGGAATCATTTCGCCTAAAGTCTACACCAAGCCTTAGCCTCACCCACTGCAGTGGACAATGATAGTTTTGTCTTTCCAAAATGATACTCCGCTTCTCTGGGGGAACCTGCTCCTCCCTCCCACAATCACATGGCAATCACAATGCCCCACACCTTGCTAGTCCCATGGAGAGGCACAAAAAAGTCACTGGTTCAAGAATTCTTTGGCCTCTTGGGCCCCAGAACCCTATACTGCCTGCAACCATTTTTTAGAAAGAGGCTATTTTCAGGAACAGAGAATGAAACTGACATAGAGAAATAGAGATGGAAAAAGAAAGAAATCAAGGAACAGATATGAAGCTGTTCAAATCTCTAACCCAGGTGACCCTCAGGCTAGCTCCAACCTGCTCACTTTCAATAGTTTGTTACCTGAGCCAACAAATTTTTTCTACTAAAGCCATGACCAATTAAAATTGGGGTGTCTGTCGGGGTGCCTGGGTGGCTCAGTCGTTAAGCGTCTGCCTTCAGCTCAGGTCATGATCCCAGGGTCCTGGGATCGAGCCCCGCATCGGGCTGCCTGCTCCGCGGGAAGCCTGCTTCTCCCTCTCCCCCTCCCCCTGCTTGTGTTCCCTCTCTCACTGTCTCTCTCTCTCTGTTGAAAAATAAATAAAATCTTTAAAAAATAATAAAAATAAAATAATAAATAAATAAATAAATAAAATAAAATAAAATTGGGGTGTCTGTCAACCTGCAACCAAAAGAGTCTTGAACCAAATTTATAAATGTACAATTCAGACTAGAAATCTCCTGTAATTTCACTTGAAACACATTTGAAATTAGGCCAGTTTCTGGCATCCTCTAGCCAGTGTCCTATGATGTGTCTTCTCACTGCTCCCCTACGTGATCTGTCCCAAGTGAAGCGCAGACAGAGGCAGGTTTACCCTGAACCCAAGAATCCCTTCCAAGCACAATTCCCTTTCAAGTACTAGAGGAGACTCTTGTAGTATGTTCACAGGGCCTTACATTTTTCTGTACTTGCAAAAGGTATTTAACCACAATGGGTTGGAATAGCTGTAGGCATTTTTGGCATCTAGACAAAGGGAAAGTAAAGTTGGAGGAATAGTTATGTGGTTCACATCACTTTTGTGTATAGGGAAGCTACTACTAGACTTAGTGGTATAGGAATGGCATCCAGGTACACTCCTAACGCCCACTGCACCCACTTAATCACCAACATTACAAGAAGGCGCACAGCCAAAGTCCTATCACCACAGGGCTGGGCCTTCTCATGCCCGACACTGAAGGACACAGGTAGTGGAGATGAAAGGTTTGAAATAAAAGCTAATCTGTCCAAAGTTTTTCCAGCCACCAGATGCCTGAAATTATAAGCAGAGGATTCCATTATCACTGATGCCTAGTCAAAATTCAAAGTGCTCTCTGGTCAGAAATACATTCAATATAAATGCACTACACTGTTTTTTTTTTTTTATGGGAATGGCACATTTTTATAAAGTTTGACTACACCATTTTAACTGCAATTTAAAAAGACATTTCAATAAAACAAGTGAAAAGTTATGATGCCTGATTTGGATATATACAAAGAATACCTTCTTTTGTCATTTTTCAATTTATTAAACAACTAAAAAGAAACTCAGATAAAAAAATTAATGAATCTGCAGCAAAAGTGACAAAGAACAGTCATGAAACCAATTGAAATTGTTTTGACATTGAGAAACAAATGTCATCATTTTTTTCAGATTGTACCAAAAGCAGCAATCCATCAAAAAGAAATAAAAATAATGAATAGGTTCTTGGGCTGCTTAAAAATCTAATTACAAAGAGGACTTAATCATATGATCATACTAGAAAAAGATCTAAATTTCTTACTAATTTGACATGAAATAGTGGTATCAGTAAAGGTAACGCAAAGCTCACAGTGTGCCACTGAATGAGGACACCGATGGCAAAACACTTAACAAGGGTTATTAATGCACAGTATTTAAGATGAGTCACCGTCCCTCTAAAGCTTGAAATGCCATAAAATCTTACAGCACATTATAATAGAGATTTTCCCAAATTTTGCCGAAAATCCCCCAAATTCACAAGGCATTATGAACAACAAAATGAAATGCTGGAAGTAATTTTTCTAAACTATCCATAATTGAAACTAAATTCCAATCAACTATACTACAGAAAAGACTGAATTATCTCCATTTCTCTCTACAGAAAATTATATTTCAAAATGATTATCACATTAAGAGAGGTAATTAGAAAGTACGCAGCCAAAATATGGTGACTAAAATACAGTATTAAAGTGGTCTGCTGGAGAATTCATTTTTTAAATGTTATTTTTCTGGATTTTATGATATTTGTTAGCTTTTTAAAAATATATAATTTTCCTTTCTCATCCTATATAAATATTCATATCCATACCTAATTCTGTATTTATGATTTTGTATTTTTTTCTTTAAAACGGCCCAGAAAATTATACCTACCTTTCCAGGACTTACAGAACCCAGAACCAACCATGGATGACTCGGCCCTATGTCACATTAATAAAAAGACTTCCACATGAAGTCAACCATTAGTTAACATATGGTTAACATAGGGCACCTCAGTGGCTCAGTCTGTTAAGTGTCTGCCTTCAGCTCAGGTCAGGATCTCAGGGTCCTGGGATAGAACCCCACGTCGGGCTCCCTGCTCAGCAAGGAGTGTGCTTCTCCCTCTCCCTCCGCCCCTCCCCACTGCTCGTGCTTTCTCTCTCAAATAAATAAAAATCTTTGGGCGCCTGGGTGGCTCAGTTGGTTAAGCGTCTGCCTTCGGCTCAGGTCATGATCCCAGGGTCCTGGGATCAAGTCCCGCATCGGGCTCCCGGCTCAGCAGGAAGCCTGCTTCTCCCTCTCCCACTCCCCCTGCTTGTGTTCCTGCTCTCGCTGTCTCTGTCTCTGTCAAATAAATAAATAAAATCTTTAAAAATAAATAAATAAATAAATAAATAAAAATCCTTAAAAATATATGGTTAACATGGCAGATTTAGCATCCCTCTCTGCCTGATCCCTTCACCCACACACCCACACACATCTGCATATAATAGGAATTCATTGGCAACTATGAGGTTCACTTCCATTTAGACCTAGAACCAAGATCTGAGCCTGTCAACCAGTATACTGATACAAACCTCCATAAGAACAGGTTGGGTCTGAAAATAGTTCTATTCTAGTGTCTTAAAGCTGCACTTGTTTGAAAGCACTTGATCCCATGGTGATGGTAACAGCACTGGGCCCACAGCCTCCAAAATCTGCCTTCTCAACAGGAACTGTCTGCTTATTCAGACAGCTTCTACCACCCCTGCAAGGCCCCAGATGCCCCCCACCTCCCCAGGCTCTGACATCAAGAAGATAGCCACAGTGTATTCCTATAAGGTTAAAGAGCTGCCCTCTTCTATCTCCTTCCTCCATGCCTAGTCTCCTTGGCACATGGTCATCAACAACTTCCTGGCTAACATCAAATTCTCATTCAATCTGAGCCCACTATTCACAATCCCCAAAGCCTTGAAATATACCCTCCTGGTTAAGGACTTTCATTGAAGATGGGAATGACCCACCCAAATATAGATTTGGCTTTCTCACCAGAGTGATTTTCTGCACTGACATTTCCTTAGAACATGTTGATTCCCTTCCCTTACTTCACCAACCTGGCCACTGGCTCAGGCAGTGTCCTATCCTTATAATATATAAATTTAATAGGAAGTGAGTAGGTGAACAGAGGATACAATTATTGTTTTATAGTAATATAGCATAAAATTCTCACATTCAGTGTTGGGGTATCCAAAAGTCAAACTACACTGGTGCTTAGGGCTTAGAAAATCAAGACCTTCCCCAACAAAAAAAATGAGAAAAAAAGATTTTTTAACTAAAAAGCATCCAAGTTATTAATCCAAGAGGCAGAATTTCCCTGTTTAAGAGCATAAATGCTGGCACCAAACTGCCTCATTTTGAATCTCAGTTCTATCACAAACTCCATAGGTGGCATTATGCAATTTACTTAATCTCTCTGTGCCTCAGTGGACTGTGGTGAGTTTTGAACACATTTATGTATGTGAAGTGCTCACTTGGCATGCAGTAAATGGTAAATGCTTTCATCATTTAGAAAACTAGAATTTTGTGGGATTTCTTTACCTTATATACCTTATAGCTCGGTGTTTTTATTTTGGGTTTGTCTTTTTTTTTTTTTTATTTTTAAGTAGGCTCACACCCCCCGTGGACCCAAACATGGGGCTCAAACTCACAACCCTGAGATTGAGAACTGAGCTGCAATCAAGAGTTGGATGCTTAACCCGCTGAGCCACCCAAGTGCCCCCCTCAGTGTTTTTATTTTGAATTACATTTCACAAGGCCACTGTCCTTCAGTGCTTCAGGGATCAAAGCTCATAATTTGACCCTAGTCATACCTTGGGCCTTTATTCCCTTAACTGTGATCAAGAAAATATTAATAGGTGTTTTCACACACACACACACACACACACACACACACACACAAATACATGATCAAGGAAGTTTGAGAAAAGCTGAGTTAAGCAAGTTTCTTTGCCTCCGGGCTTCTCAGAGCCTTTACCATGTGGCTATTTGTCACTGAGCTGACAGACAGTCAGGAAAGTATAGGAAAAAGATTCCAGGTCTCCACGTGTGAAGAGGCTTCTCAGGGCAGGCTACACAGCAGCATTCTCAGGAAGAGAAGTCCGCCTCCCAAGCCTTCAAATCCGCAAAAAAGCCCCAGCTGCTGAAATTCCCCCTTAAATAAAGATTCATTCAGGTTTTCAAGTCTTTTTTTCATAAATTTTTTTCTAGACTCTTAACTGTTCTAACTCAGACCTTGTATCTGCCTGTGTGCTAGGTGCAAGCAACCAGTAACAAGTCCATTTTGTTCCTCAGTGCTCGCTGGAGACTCCCCAGAGCAAGAGTGACTTCCCAGGTGCCACACGCTTAATCTACATATGAATTCAACAGGTGGACATAAGGCAGAGCATTTCCCAAACTTCTCTGATCATAGTAACTTTTCTTAGGAACACTGAAAATCATCCCCAGAAACAACAATAGTTGTCTTTTGGCTCAGAGTTCCACTTTCTTAAAGAACAAGATTTCTCTACATGTGGAGACTATATTCTGTCCTCTATTCACTTCCCAAATTACAAATATTTTGTAATATCTTAGTTAACTGGGCATTCCACTCTGTCTTTTTGGAAAGATTTTTAAAGTGATTCTCAGGATATATCTAATCTGAGGGAACAACGCAGATGAATACAGTCCGTCCTAACTCCTAACAAGCTGTACTTAATACTTGAGTCTCAGCAGGACCACCACCCATCCATCTGATTGCCCCACCTCTAATACTGAGCAGCTGTAGATCCTTGGGCAAGTTATTTAACTTTTCTGAGCTTGAGTTTCTCCATATGTAAAAAAGAATTATCATGAGGTTTAAATGAGATAATGAATATAAAGTTTCTGGAACAAAGAAGGCCATTTTATTTTATTTTTTTTTTAAAGATTTTTTTTTATTTATTTATTTGAGACAGAGAGAATGAGAGAGAGAGAGCACATGAGCGGGGGGGAGGGTCAGAGGCAGAAGCAGGCTCCCTGCCGAGCAGGAAGCCCGATGCGGGACTCGATCCAGGGCCTCCAGGATCATGACCTGAGCCGAAGGCAGTCGCTTAACCAACTGAGCCACCCAGGCGCCCCCAAAGAAGGCCATTTTAAATGGTCGATTTCTTTCCTGAGTTAATAGCTGTTCAACTTTCTGTCTCTCGAAGTCTCCTTGAATTTGTTTATTCCAGATTGTTGAAGACTCCCCGTTCTCCACAGCATGCCTCCTGCAGCTGTCTGCCTTTCCCCAACAAAATTTTGAGTTTTCATAATTTTTCCTGTTTCATCTCTTTTCATTTTGACCCCACTGAGTCACTGAAAATCAGCATCAATTTTACAATTTGTGCAGCTACTTTTCTGGCAATAACGTGTACACTTGTGACAAAGGATTGGTTGTTCTAACTAAAGGTTCCAACACTTCACAAATTATATCCTCCTCTTATTTCAGCCAAGGATGAGTTTCTCCTAACCCTATTCCTTTGGGCTGAGCCCAACCTCTTTAAAACTGAATTGTTTCTTGGGTTAGGATCAAGAAGGAAGTAAAAACAGTCTCATAAAATGGCCATCCAATAGGGTGGAGGGCCATTCTCCCTAGGTATGATGCTTCTCATCCAAGTTGCATTAAAGGAGGGGGTTCTGCCTCACCCATATCATTGTACTTCTCTGTCCTCAATACATTTCTGGTCTTTTTTCCTCTCTGGTTCATTACAGAAAAGTTCCCTTTGAAATCTGGTTTGTTCTTGACTTTTATGAACACCCATCAGTTCTTTCTTAACTTTCAAGCCATTAAATATTCTTCTCATAGAGAAGAAAATAACAGTATCTTGTTCAGTGGCAAGTTGTTCTCCTGACACAGTATACCCTGAATTTGGTAAGTGTGCCCTGGAATCCTCCGCCCTCTCCACACTGGGGCCACGTGCTTTGAGAGAGATCAATTCCACTCCCCGCTCCAGGGGTAGGTCCAGACTGGCCCCAGCCACCGGATATGTCCTATTTCCTGGTTATGGTGCCTCGTTCAGAGATGGGCATGTGACTCAATTAAAGCTGGTGGAAGACAGTGAGACTCCCTGGGATAGAGGCAGGCAGTCCTTCCTACCGGACTGAACTTGAAGGACATCAGCTACCGTGGCCAGAGAAATACGCTGGGTTAGAAACTCAAGACGGAGAGGAGCAGAGCTGAGATGGCCAGCAGGCGAGCCCTGAGACAAATCGAGGCCTGCCGCTGGTCTCCAGTAAATCCCTTGTTCCTTTGCAGAGTTGAGTTAAATTTCTGTCATTTGCAAATGAAAGATTCCCAACTGATACACATCATATTTGATAAGGTGGCAACGTTTGTAGCATAAGCTCTTCACAAAAACGCTCCCAGATCAAGCAGAACAAGAACACTCATCATTTTAAGGAAACTGACCTCCAGAGAGATTATACAGCACAGCTGAGGTGACATAACTAACTAGTACATTACAGAGCTACAGCTCAAACCTGGATCTTCTGAGTCCCTGCTCTGCCGTGATTTTTACTTTTCTACAAATGTAACTACAGACACTTCCAATGCATTTGTTCCTGCTTGTCTCACCTTGCTAGTTCTTCACCCAAGTGTTAGAGCCTAGAAGACTCACCTGTTGGTAATTAAGAGAATCGCAGACATTGTTAGGCAACACAGGGAAACAATGGGGAAATGATCACTGTCTTCTATACTATAAGCCTGGCCTTGAAAATACAAGGTTACTAAGCGGCAGCACATAGGGTACCACATGTCAATTCTACCATTAAAACTTGCTACCTCCCTCAACCCCCACCCCTGGCTTTGGACAGAGCAGCAGACTTCCCACGTATAAACACAAGCCTATAAAATCAGGAAATCAGAGAGCCTTGGTCCCCTGTCTAAAGGGACAGGGAAATACTGGATCTCTAAACAAGAGAGAATTATTTATTCCTAAACGTCTTAGCCTTTGAGTTTTCAATGTCTTTCATGCATACGTTTCTATACCTTCTGGCTGAAAGATAGGACCCAGAATATAAAGTGTCTTCTTTAGCAACTGATGAATCACTGAACTCTACCTGAAACTAATAATACACTATGTGTTAACTAACTGAATTTAAATAAAATAAAATTTAAAAAATAAAAATAAAGTCTCTTCTTTGGATTATACCACTTAAAATCTAACCAATCTCAATTTTTCTGAGCCCAAAAATGACAGAAGCAGTTCCAAGATAATACAATCGTACTGCCTGACCTGGAATTTTGTCTATAAAACGAAGACAAATAGCAAATGGCAAACAAAAGAGATGGTGAGTAACCTTCCTCAAGACCAAGGTTAAAAAAAAAACCTAGTTCTCTTCTCATTCCACTTCTTCTCAAAATATCACAATTAAAACTGTATTTATCCCTACTGAAAGAAATATGAAAGAAATATTTCCTAAGCTTTAGTCTAAATGGATAAATATCCAAATAATCATATTCAGTATAGGCATCTCTCTCAAAGCTTCATTTGTAAGGTAACATTTTTGTTAAATAATCCAGGTTATGTAACATAAAATTTATTTTGTTGAATCATAAAGTTGGTCCTTAGCCAAGATTTGAAAAATTTTATCATAATAAATCATGCTAAACTAGAATATTTTCTTTGTGGATATAAAAACAAAATAACAGGAACAGAATGAAAACATTACGAAAATCTTTAGTCTTTGATACTTATTTTTCAAAGTAATGCACAATCGTGAATATGCATGCCTATTCCAGTTTTTTTTTAATCCCCTGTGACAATCATAAAATAGAAAATAAGACTATTTTAGTAACAATTTGAAACAAAGTCCTACTCAGACACTTATTACAGCTGTGTTTCTTGTGTCTTAGCTAAAATACTTCACTTGAAAACTACACTGTGATTTGCTGTTCTAATTGATGCATATTTTTATCTCTCTGTACAGTTGCTTTCTGTCAACACTTTACTACATAGAGAAAACAGAGACCAAAACAGCAAGGAGAAGTTTAAAGAGAATCAGTAGGGGAGCTTTTTACTTTTCAAAAGAGAATATTTTATAGAAAAAGAACAACAAGCTGGATATCTAAACTTAACAACACCAAATGTTATGCAATGTTCCAGTATTGGAAAAGTATGTTATTATTTCTAGCACTCAACAATGACTGTTAAATTGATAAACAGCGTCATTTTGAGAGATGGCAATTTATGGCAAATAATTTTTAATAAAGGATTCATCTAAGAATAAAATACTCAAGAGACTCTACTCTTAAGATTTAACCAATAATAAATGATCCTAAAATACTGGAAATTTGTAATCCTATGTAACTGGTACCCTAAATACAAATTAATTTTTGTAATAAGACAATTTTAAAATTTATTATAAATTTATTTTATTAAAAATTTAAATTTCAGTTAGTTAACACATAGTGTATTATTAGTTTCAGGTAGAGTTCAGTGATTCATCAGTTCTAAATTGCCCTGAAGTTTCAAATTTTTTTAAATATTTCTAAAAAGCACTTGTAAATCTATAATTATGAATTAAAAACAACTATTTTAACAGGGTAGGACAGAAGGCTAATGTTCAAATCCCAGATCTTCCAAATAGATGCTTCTTTGATGAATGGAGAAAGCAGACTTTGAAGTCAGAACCAAGTTCAAATTCCAGTTCCACACTGACTAGCCATGTGACCCTGAGCAAATTAAATTATGTGTGTGTGTGTGTGTGTGTTGTGTGGCTATGTAAAGTTAATAGTATAATGTATAATAAACATTATTATCTCCCATCCTTTTCCTTCTTATCTATAATATTCATGCCTCCTTCTGAAACTTTAAAATAATGATTTTATCTTGAAAATCCCTTTAAGTATGAATCTTAAAAACATTCATTTCCCTGTTCTCAAGTACCAAGTGTTACATATGTACCATCCCATCACATTTTAAAATATAATATAAATATAAATGCTTTTTAAAATATCTTTCACTAGTAACTTTTTATTATAACTCCATAATCTCTTCAACAACCCTGAGGCCAGCTGTGTTTTACAGTTGAGAAATTTTTTTAATTTTAGAAAGGTAACAATGTGCATATATTGCCTAATTCTCCCAACAGGATCAAGGACAGCAAGCTATAATCAAACATATTGATATTTCTGCACCAAATGATAGTCACCCTATAAGAAGGATAAATAAAGACTATTCAATAATTGGGCAGGCACAGTTCTCACGATGTCTTCCCAAGATTCCCATTCTCCGGTTGGACAATCAAATGCTAATCTAGGTCATGCAGAGACTTTGCAGATGGAACTAAGGTTACTAATCTGCTGACTTTAAAACAGAGAGATTATCCTAAATTATCTGGGTGGCCACAGTGTAATCACAGGAGGGAGCTCTTAGGAGCAGAAGAGGAAGGCAGAAGAGTTGGTCAGAGAGATATGATAGAAGACAATGGCAGAGAAAAGATAAGGCAGAAAGAGGAGGTCAGCGTGATTCAAAGGCTGAGAGGCACTTGGCTGGTATTGCTACTTCTGCAGCTGGAGGAAGGGGCCACTAGCCAAGGAACATGGGCAGCCTCCAGAAGAACAATCCATGGCTACTGGCCAGAAAGGAAGTGGGACGTTAGTCCTACAATCTCAAAACACTGAATTTCACCAACAACCTAAAGTACTTGGAAGTACATGCTTCCCCAGAGCGTTCAGGAAGGAGCACAGCCTGGATGACACGTTGACTGAGGCCTGCGGGACTGAGCAGGGGATCCAGGTGGGCTGAGCAGTACCTGCACGTCTGACTCACAGAAACTGTGACATAATCAAGTTGTACGGTTTTAAGCCACTACATTTAGGGTAATTTGTTAAGGCAGCAATATAAAACTAATATGTGTATGTTCAAGTGAGGTTTTAAATGCCAAATGAGCTACTGCAAATTTACAAAACCTTTCTGTGTTCAGAGTTGTGGGGTTTCAGAACGGCACATGAGGATTCAGAACTCTTTCTGTTATTTACATATGTTCAGTGAGCTAACCAAGTCAATGAATACTAATAAGGCTTTGGAACTTTCATTAAAATCTGGTTCGTTAGTTGGTTAGACAGTGGCGGGAAGGGCAGAGGGAGAGGGAGAAAAAGTCTCAAGCAGATTCCACACTGAGCACAGAGGCCGATGCCGGACTCAATCTCAGGACCCTGAGATCATGACCTGAGCTGAAACCAAGAGGCAGATGCTTAACGGACTGCACCATCCAGCCACCCCATTGTTATTTAATCTTTAAAACAACAACAAACAAACAAACAAACAAACCTCCAACAGTAATCTCAGCTCCTAACTCCCTTTTATCCTAAAGTTTAAAACTTAGCCAGTCCTTTCAAGACAGCTGACTTCATAGCGAGTCTTTAAAAGAAAAGTGCCTGTTAGCTAAGGATAGTTAAACATTGACAGAGCACCTCTGACGTGCCAGTCATTGTTCTGGGGTCTTGGTGTGCATTAACCCATGTAATCTGCCAATCACCCAAGAGAAAATACTATTATCATCCCTGTTTTACAGATGGAGAAACCCAGGCACTGAGCAGTTAAGTGACCTGCCCAAGACCACACAGCTAGTAAATGGCATAGACTTTAAACCCAGGAAGTCTAGCTACAAAGTCTATGCTGCTAACCACTTGACCATGTTGCTTCTTTGTTGGTACACGTACCATTTAATCAAACACCCACAACAGGCACAATAAATACAGAGTATCTGCTACTCCAGAATTTATAGGCTAAATCTTTTTCTATACAAACTTGTGCACTGATCCCTCAAGTCCTTCCGGAAACACAGTACATTATTAGCCAGCCAACCAGCCCCATCTGCTACCCAGGGTTTCCCATTGTGCTACCTTTTCTCTCCTACTACATCGTGAACTTCTGGAATGTCCTGTCTACTCCTAGATCTAAAATCCCAAAAACTTAGTCTCATGGTCATGTCCCTATTACTGCAAAATAGACACATGGTGACTGACTGTGTGGCCAAATCACCATTTTCCGGCTCAATGTAATACCTCAGGTCAGAACAAGCTACACAGGGCCCAGTAGGGAGTCTTCTTCAAACTAATTTGTAATAGCCAAGCTTGTTAAAAAAAAAAAAAAAGTAACAGCAACAACAAAACTGGTCATAGTTTTCAACAGGACTTATCCAGAAGACATTACCTTTTTTTATAATATGAGTGGAAACAGTTTTTAATTACTGAGAAACTTCACCAAAAATGTTCTTCTTGGGATATATGTAAGGGGGTAAGTGGCACATAAGTACAGGGCTGGATTGGGGTCTGGACCGTATCAAGATCATGAGAAAAAATTAATGGCATGAGGTGAATGTCAGAGGGAAAAAACACTGGATCAGGCGCCTGGGTGGCTCAGTCGGTTGAGCGACTGCCTTTGGCTTGGGTCATGATCCTGGAGTCCCGGGATCGAGTCCCGCATCGGGCTCCCTGCTCTGTGGGGAGTCTGCTTCTCCCTCTGACCCTCCCCCCTCTCGTGCTCTCTCTCTCTCTCTCTCTCAAATAAATAAATAAAATCTTAAGGCTCAGTCGGTTAAGCGGCTGCCTTCGGCTCAGGTCATGATCCTGGAGTCCCGGGATCGAGTCCCGGGTCGGGCTCCCTGCTCGGCGGGGGGTCTGCTTCTCCCTCTGACCCTCCCCCTCTCATGCTCTCTCTCTCTCTCTCAAATAAATAAATAAAATCTTAAAAAAAAAAAAAAGACTGGCTCTTTTGAGGGGTGCCTGGGTGGCTCAGTCAGTTAAGCGACTGCCTTTGGCTCAGGTCATGATCCTGGAGTCCTGGGATCGAGTCCCGCATCGGGCTCCCTGCTCAGCAGGGAGTCTGCTTCTCCTTCTGACCCTCCCCCCTCTCATGCTCTCTCTCTATCTCATTCTCTCTCTCAAATAAATAAATAAAATCTTTAAAAAAAAAACAAAAAAACACTGGATCAGTGGTTCTCAAACTTGAATGTACATCCAAATCACCCAGAGGGCTTATTAAAACAGTTTCCTGGATCCCACCCACCAGAAGTTCTGATTCAGTAGGTCTGGGTAAGGACACTGAATGTTCCTTTCTAACAACTTCCTAGATGATGTGGAAGCTGTTGGTCCAGGGACCACACGGAGAAGCCACTGAATACTGAACCCAGGTACTGGTAGCCTTTCAAACTCCCCAGGTAATTGTCATATGCAGCGAGAGCTGAGATCACCGAGCTTCGGAAAATTGTTAATGAGGAAGACAGTAATGCAGAAACTGATTTCGAGTAGCTGGGATAACCTTGGAGGTAAGATGTCCTTGGGAGGGGGGGTTTGCAGGCTAGTTTATGACCTGTGTGAGAAGTGCCCTTTCGGACATCAAAAGGAGAGCTCTTCTGGATACTGCCCAGTAGCAATCAACAGTGTACGTGAGGGAAAACCCTAAGCCTCTCCATCCAGGCCCTGTGATTCCCAAGATCATTTCTGCAGAGGGAGGAATAAATGCACATCTGTTATTTCTCTAAAATCCTCTGGTATTCATCTCCATAGCCATGTGTTACTAGTTAACTAAAAGGCCTTTAAAAACCTACTGCCAAAGGGCTCCTTCTGCTTCAGAACCACGTCCCCACTTAGGCTTTGAAGACTTATCTATGCACATGGTAATTTTTAATTAGCAAGTTTGTGTGATTATGCACTTTAAACGCAGAGCACATAGCAAAGTGAGAACTGGCATTTTCTGTGACGTCTACTGAGCTTTGTTTTCTGCTACAATCTGAGCCACAAGCTTTAGAAGAGGAACCAGAATGGGATCAGAGTCAGAAAAAGATACTTTTTTAAGAAGAGCTATGAGTTAGATCCACATCAGAATTAGATACCGAGGGGCGCCTGGGTGGCTCAGATGGTTAAGCGTCTGCCTTCGGCTCAGGTCATGATCCCAGGGTCCTGGGATCGAGTCCCACATTGGGCTCCCTGCTCCTTGGGAGCCTGCTTCTCTCTCTCTCTCTGTCTCTCATGAATAAATAAATAAATAAAATCTTTAAAAAAAAAATTAGATACCGAGAGGCAGAAAGAAATGGGGCCAAAAGATTACCCAGGTGACAAGAGATACTTGATCTCCACTAAGTCTGGTTGAAGAATAACAACCATTTTCACTGTGAAATTCACTTTAATTAATAAAAAACTACTCAAATAATTTTTGTAAAAAGAGTTTTCTTAATATGTTATTGTATATCAGAAAACTTAGAAACTTCCATTATTAAAATGGTTTTCTGTTCTTCCTCTAAATGGTTATTGTGTGAGTATCCACCACGACCAAGTGGGATTTATCCCCAGGATGCAAGGGTGGTTCAACATTCGCAAATCAATCAATGTGATAGAACACATTAATAAGAGGAGGGAGAAGAACCATATGGTCCTCTCAATTGATGCAGAAAAAGCATTTGACAAAATACAACATCCTTTCCTGATTAAAACTCTCCAGAGTACAGGGACAGAGGGAACAGTCCTCAAGCTCATAAAATCCATCTATGAAAAACCCACAGCGAATATCCTCCTCAGTGGGGAAAAGCTGAGAGCCTTTCCCTTAAGATCAGGAACACATCAAGGGTGCCCACTCTCACCACTGTTGTTCAACATAGTACTAGAAGTCCTAGCAACAGCAATCAGACAACAAAAAGAAATAAAAAGGTATTCAAGTTGGCAAAGAAGAAGTCAAACTCTCTCTTTTTGCAGACGACATGATACTTTATGTGGAAAACCCAAAAGACTCCACCCCCAAATTACTAGAACTCATACAGCAATTCAGTAATGTGGCAGGATACAAAAATCAATGCACAGAAATCAGTTGCTTTCTTATACACTAACAACGCAACTGTAGAAAGAGAAATTAAAGAAACGATTCCATTTACAATAGCACCAAAAACCATAAGATACCTCTGAATAAACCTAACCAAAGAGGTAAAGGATCTATACTCTAGGAACTACAAAACACTCATGAAAGAAATTGAAGAAGACACAAAAAGATGGAAAAATATTCCATGCTCATGGATCAGAAGAATAAACATTGTTAAAATGTCTATGCTACCCAGAGCAATCTATACCTTCAATGCCATCCCAATCAAAAGTCCAATGACATTTTTCAAAGTGCTGGAACAAACAATCCTAAAATTTGTATGGAATCAGAAAAGACCCCGAATCGCCAAGGAGATGTTGAAAAAGAAAAACAAAGATGGGGGCATCACGTTGCCCGATTTCAAGCTATATTACAAAGCTGTGATCACCAAGACAGCATGGTCCTGGCACAAAAACAGACCTACAGACCAATGGAACAGAATAGAGAACCCAGATGTGGACCCTCAACTCTATGGTCAAATAATCTTTGACAAAGCAGGAAAAAACATGCAATGGAAAAAAGACAGTCTCTTCAATAAATGGTGCTGGGAAAATTGGACAGTCACATGCAGAAGAATGAAACTCAACCATTCTCTAACACCATTCACAAAGATAAACTCAAAATGGATGAAAGACCTCAATGTGAGACAGGAATCCATCAAAATCCTAGAGGAGAACATAGGCAGTAACCTCTTTGACATTGGCCACAGCAACTTCTTTCAAGATACATCTCAAAAGCTAGTGAAACAAAAGCAAAAATGAACTTTTCATTTCATTATTCATCAAGATAAAAAGCTTCTGCACAGCAAAGGAAACAGTCAACAAAACAAAGAGGCAACCCACAGAATGGGAGAAGATATTTGCAAATGACACTACAGATAAAGGGCTGGTATCCAAGATCTATAAAGAACTTCTCAAACTCAACACCCAAAAAACAAATAATCAAGTCAAAAAGTGGGCAGAAGAGAAGAACAGACACTTCTCTGAAGAAGACATACAAATGGCTAATAGACACATGAAAAAATGTTCATCATCATTAGCCATCAGGGAAATTCAAATCAAAACCACACTGAGAAACCACCTTATACCAGTTAGAATGTCAAAAATGGACAGGGAAAGAAACAACAAATGTTGGAGAGGTTGTGGAGAAAGGGGAACCCTCTTACACTGTTGGTGGGAATGCAAGTTGGTACAGCCACTTTGGAAAACAGTGTGGAGATTCCTCAAAAATTTAAAAATAGAGCTACCCTATGACCCAGCAATTGCACTACTGGGTATTTACCCCAAAGACACAGATGTAGTGAAAAGAAGGGCCGGGGCGCCTGGGTGGTTCAGTTGGTTAAGCGACTGCCTTCGGCTCAGGTCATGATCCTGGAGTCCCGGGATCGAGTCCCACGTCGGGCTCCCTGCTCAGCGGGGAGCCTGCTTCTCCCTCTGACCCTCCCCCCTCTCATGTGCTCTCTCATTCTCTCTCTCTCAAATAAATAAATAAAGTCTTTAAAAAAAAAGAAAGAAAGAAAAGAAGGGCCATATGCACCCCAATGTTCATAGCAGCAATGTCCGCAATAGCCAAACTGTGGAAAGAGATGCCCTTCAACAGATGAATGGATAAAGAAGATGTGGTCCATATATACAATGGAATATTACTCAGCCATCAGAAAGGATGAATACCCAACTTTTACATCAACATGGATGGGACTGGAGGAGATTATGCTAAGTGAAATAAGTCAAGCAGAGAAAGTCAATTATCATATGGTTTCACTTATTTGTGGAACATAAGGAATAACATGGAGGACATTAGGAGAAGGAAGGGAAAAATGGGGAGGGGGAATTGGAGGGAGAGATGAACCATGAGAGACTATGGACCTGAGAAACAAACAGGGTTTTAGAGGGGAGGGGGGAGGGGGGATTGGTTAGCCCGGTGATGGGTATTAAATAGGAGGGCACGTACTGCATGGAGCACTGGGTGTTATATGAAAACAATGAATCATGGAACACTACATCAAAAACTAATGATGTATTGTATGGTGACTAACATAACATAATAAAATTTTTTAAAAATAATAAATAAATAAATGATTATTGTGTGAGTGTTCGGAATCTCTCAGTGAGGTGTGTTGTAAATCAGGGATCATGGGCTCTAACTATCCTTTGAATTGGGCTAGTTCTGTGCATATCATGCTTTTTGTGCAGTAAAAGTTAAGAGATATCACAGTGCTCAAAATTGTTCCCTGTCTTCCTAGCCTGAAATAGGGGCTGGCCTGAAATACCAACATTTAGAGTCAATCCTTTGAGTAACCCCAAAGAGGCAGGAACTCTAAAAGTCACATGCATGGACCAAGAATGGAACTAGAACCAGCCAATGCACAATCATGGACTAATTTGTTGGTGAACAGGTGATTAACAGGACCAAGGTAGCTGGATGACCATCCAACAGGGGCAGGACATATTGCATGTGACCAGTAAGGTTGGAAGGGGCTGTAAAGCAAGGCTGCAAAGGCCCGAGGCACCATGGCTTTCCTATAGAGGTAAGCTACTGGCTCAGGTGGGGTGCCAAGCCTGGCAGCCGGAGGGCTAAATTTCACAGCATGCCTAGAACTATTCTTGGGCAACCTGACATTCAATACCTCTAATCTGATTATTCAGCTACTTAGGCAAAAATTACTAAAATGAGAAAAAAAATTAAAGCAATTTATTATAAGGTCTCAGTGGACATGAATAATAAGATATACATGGGATTACCAAAACCAATGAATAAAATTCAGTAAGGATTCCTAGGTTTTACTGTCAGGTGATGTATTACTTTTTTTTTTCCATTTGATTAAGATATTTATTTGTTTTTTTTTTTTTTATAGGGAGCTCCTCTTGGATCAAGTATAAAAGGGTGTGCATTTAGATTGGAGGGTTCTCATTTCAGCAAGTCTGTGGAATGAACGCAGCAGAAGTATTACAATAGCACTGCTATCTATTATTTGAAGGTCACCTTCAAAAGAACTCTTTTGGCAGACCCTGTTGGCTATCTCTCCAAAATCTACCCCGTATGCCACTAGCTAACAGAACCCGGAATGGGTCAGATATCCTACCTTCTCCCATGTGACAGGGGGAAGATGAACTCACCCTATCTCCAGGGTGATCCTGATTAGTATCAACTAATCACAGAGATACCTTTACCTTTGCCAAAGACCAGTTAGCAAAAGGTTTGACGCAATTCTGGCCAAGAAGACTTTGGAAGTTTCAGTAAAAGGTTTCCTGGTTCCCTACAGTGAGAAAGAGGATGAGGTAGTCTTTTTGTATTTTCCAAAGCAGCAAAGCTAGAGCCACAAGGGTGGGGCTGCCCAGCCTTTAGGTTTATAGTTATGTGAGATAATCTTCTACTATGCAAATCTTTGACTGTTTTTTTCTTTCACTTTTAACCCAAAGCATCCTAACTAATCCATTATCAAAATGTGCCATAGGAAAACAGTTTCACAGCACAATAAGTAAAATCACCACCTATGGTGTACCTAAAAAGTAATACGACCTATGGGAGTCAGGAATTATTCTAAAAATCAAAACCACTACTACAAGAAAACTTCTTATTGAGTTAGCTCAAAACATACCGGGTTTTTGTTTTCATGATTAATGAAATTTCCATACTACCATCAATGTTTTCTTTCATAGTACTGACTTTCAGACTCAGTCATGTAAAAAACTGACAGTCCTCCATTACCAATCAGATCAAGTCCCTAGGGTAGCAATTCTGATCTCACTTAGTGAAGCCCCATCTAACAAAGCAGTTTGGCTTCCTAGCCCTCCTCAGCTCCCTGAGCTTGATGCAACTCTGCCCAGAGGACTCTGACATCACCATATCATTGTCCTCTTTTTCTCTCCTTTACATAATCCCTGTCCTCCCAAAATATTGCACAGCTTAAAACTCATGAAAAAAATTTCCTTTTTTTCTGTGAAGTTTTCGCAGAAGCCCTTTCTGGGCAAGATTGTCCATTCTCTCCCTGGGTTGACATCACTAGAAACAGCTTTGATCATCTGGCACTGTCCATCACTGGATAGGTCTCTGCTTCCTCCACATGGTCAAAGGTACCCTGAACAATAAAATCATTTCTCTCATCTGAGTTAAAACTGATTAGGGTGTACAGATTTCTAAATAAATCTCTTTTGGTTGGAAGAGAAAAAGACATTAAGAATTTCACTCTGGGTCGGGAAACAAATGTAGTTCCTTTTTAATTGACTATTTCAACCTTGGGGATACTAAGAACTTAGTCCCTTAGAACTCCAATGTTTCTTCAAAATCCTCTCACTTCAACCCCCCCCATATGATTAATTACCATGACATTATGAAATAAAAGTTATATCTGAGATCTTTTATTTTGCTTAATTTAATTATTAGGTGTAAGGCAGTCCTCCCCAAAGACATGCCATTGAAATGCTTTTGTCATTGATTCAGGTGTTGGTTCAATATTTGATTAAAAATAAGAATAAGTGATAGCTGTCAGTCTTTGGCTTTTCTGTGTAATAAGATGATGATGACATACAATCAAAATAGCAAAATGAAGGTAAGTGTCAGTCCATAAACCAGTCACCATAAAAAAAAAAAAAAAAAACAAAAAACAGAAATCTGTTCTAAAGTTAAAATTAACCTGGTTGTCCCATAGGCAAGAAAGCTTTCTTCTTGTCCCAGGAGGCAAAGGAGCCCTTAAAAATTAATGGTCATATCAAAAGGACATAGGAGCCAAAATGAAAGGGCTCCCACTAGCCAACTTTGGGACAATTTGAGCATCACAAAGAATAGTAACTATAACTGAATGCAAACACTGCATAAATAAAAATCCACAAGTCCATCCTACATTCAAATTTTTTTAAAAAGAGAGATGTACCTTTGTGTTTAGAGATGCATAAAGTGGTGATAAAACTATAAAGAAAATCACTGAAATGATTATCAGAAAAGTCAGGGTGGTTGTTTCCAGTGGTGGGGAAGGAGAGAGTATGCTATAGGTTTGGGGAGCACTGGTAATATTCCATACCTGGGTAGTGGTTAAACTGCTATTCTCCTTATAATATTTTTAAATTGCTGATATATGTTATTTGGACTATTCTGGTATGTGTATTACATTTCAATATTTTAAAAACACTTTAAGTAAAAGTTTTAATCAGTCACAATGTAAAAACATGGAACTAGCCAACAAGGGTTGGTGTCTGTAGAAAAATTACCAATAAATATCTCCAGCAAACAATATCCTTCTGTTCAATAAAGTTCTGTCACACAACCACTGTCACTGTCCATACCTGTGTCATGCCCTTTCATACACCGTCCATCACTGTCTGCATCTGCACCCAGTCTCGTCTATCATGTTCTTGAGGCCAGGGTCCTTAACCTTCTCATTTCTCTATCCCTAAAATCTAAGCGTCCAGCACGTAGTGAGTGAAATGCTGGATGGACATATGAGTGAATGAATAAATAAGTGAATAAATGAGCAAACAGTATAAAACAAATTCTCTTTTGATACTTTCAAGCTTCAAGTCACACATACAAGTAACAATCAACACTGATACATTGATTGGAATAGAAAGTTCATTTTTTTAAATGATGTATTATCTCTGATAATGATATTAATAGCAGCAAAGAAAAATAAATGTAATTAGTTTTCTATTAACCAGGGAATAGCATGTAAAGGGGAAAAATACTATATTTAAATACACTGATACTTAAACATAAAACAGTCTGATTTTTTGGGTTCTGTTTTTTTTTCTTTTCAAGATTTTATTTATTTATTTGAGAGAGAGAGAGAGAGCATGAGCTGGCTGAAGAGTAGAGTGAGAAGCAGACTCCCTGCTGAGCAACAGGGAGCCCACTTCAGGGCTTGACGCTGGGTCTCTGGCACCTTGACCTGAGTCCAAGCCAAAAGCTTAACCGACTGAGCCACCCAGGTGCCACTTGGGTTCTGTTTATGAAGAGATTTTAGGATCTTAGAGTGCTCCAGGCCAAACATAGGATTAAGAATTATCACCACACAGGGGCGCCTGGGTGGCTCAGTCAGTTAAGCGACTGCCTTCGGCTCAGGTCATGATCCTGGAGTCCCGGGATCGAGTCCCGCATCGGTCTACCTGCTCAGCAGGGAGTCTACATCTCCCTCTCCCGCTCCCCCCTCTTGTGCTCTTTCTCTCTCTCACTCTCTCTCTCAAATAAATAAATAAAATCTTTAAAAAAAAAAAAAAGAATTATCACCACACAATGTTATAAATATAAGCTGTTTAAAAGATTATGCCCAGGGGTGCCTGGGTGGCTCAGTCGGTTAAGTGTCCGACTCTTGGTTTCGGCTCAGGTCATGATCTCAGAATGGTGAGATTGAGCCCCACATCAGGCTCTGTGCTCAGTGCAGAGTCTGCTTGAGATTCTCTCTCCCTCTGCCCCTCCCCCTGATCCCACGCATGCTCTCTCTCTCTAAAATAAATAAATAAATCTTAAAAATAAATAAATTAAAAGATTGTGCCCAGTCCATACTGGCCCTCTAGATATACAATAGATGTTACTTTAGTTAAATTTAAATTCTTTATGTCAACTTTCCTTTCTTTTCTTTCCTCTTTTTTCTTTTTTAATCATTTGGCAAAAACGAGTCAGGATTAAAAATTAGTTATTTAATAACACCGAGTGATGTATGGAAGTGTTGAATCACTATACTGTATAGCTAAAACTAATATTACACTGTATGTTAACTAACTGGAATTTAAATAAAAACTTAAGGGTGCCTGACTGGCTGAGTCACTAGAGCATGCGATTCTTGATCTCGGGGTTATGAGTTCAAGACCTACGTTGGGTGTAGAGATTACTTAAAAAAATTTTTTTAAATCCTAAAAAAAAAATTTTAACCAAAATTAATTAATTAGTTAATTAATTAAAATTGTGAGGGGGAGCTGGCCTCAGTCAGTAGAGCATGTGACTCTTGATCTCAGGGTCATAAGTTCAAGCCCCATGTTGAGCATAGAACCTATTTAAAATAAAAGTTAAAAAATATATAAATAAATAAAAAATAAATTATAAGGCATACCATATTGATTCCTTGTTCATGTTTCATAAAATAAACAGGGCTCATAAAACAAAACTGAATGGAATAATTGTTTTACACATGATAGGAATAATCTCAGCTCTAGAGCTTGTGGAAATACCTACTTCACACATGAGTAAGTCAAATATGGAAAAGACATGTATGTGTGAGTGATTATGAAACACAATGATGATTTAAATAAAGTTCATTTTAGGTGTTTTTATTTTTTGGGTTTTGTTTGTTTGTTTGTTTTAAAGATTTTATTTATTTATTTGACAGAGATACACAGCGAGAGAGGGAACACAAGCAAGGGGAGTGGGAAAGGGAGAAGCAGGCTTCCCGCGGAGTAGGGAGCCCAATGCGGGGCTCGATCCCAGAGCCCTGGGATCATGACCTGAGCCGAAGGCAGACACTTAACGACTGAGCCACCCAGGTGCCCCTATTTTTTGGTTTTTTTAAAGATTTTATTTATTCATTTGTCAGAGAGAGAGCACGCACAAGCAGGGGGAGCGGCAGAGGGAGAAGCAGACTCCCCACTGAGCAGGGAGCCCAATGCAGGACTCGATCCCAGGACCCTGGGATCATGACCTGAGCCAAAGGCAGACACTTAACAGACTGAACCACCCAGGCGTCCACAACTTTAGGTGTTTTTATATATGCACTGAAAAAAATGAGTTACTTGAGCTTTCCATCTGTTTCTGTTTAATAGACATGCAAACTTCCCATAACTGTTGTTTTTTATCCAAAAATGTTTTGATTAAAGAGCCCACTCATAAATGAAAGCCTAATGGTATAAAAGTTCATTGAAATATCCTACATCATACACTTCTCCTTAAAGAACCAAACTTAAAGTCTCATGTGGAAATGCATCTGATTAAGGTGTAACAGCTTGACTGTTTTTAACTTTTGACTCTGGTAATAAAGCATAAGAGAAGAGCAGGATTAATCATTCATTTGCTAATTCTTCTTCCCTCGGGACATAAGCAGAGAGAATACAATAAATGGATTTATTTTAGGGGAATCTTCCATTTTTGTTTTTGCACGACAGTTTCTCTTTTAAAAGAATCTATCAGGGAAGCTAAATTCTCTAGGCTAGGACTAAAAAGAAGTTATCTGTAACACCTATTTTATTACATCTCCTGGACAGTGATACGTATGTTTGTGAATTGAAGAGGCCCATCTGCTGTTTCAACCATGGCTAAAAAGGACTGTTGACCCTCTGAGAAGCAGAGTAGAAGAAGAGCAAGGCAGCACCGAGAATAACCTCCAGAGAGACTGCCTATGCCCTGTGCTTTTATTGGTTTCACCTCTCCAACACGTCTGAATTGGATAAAATTGAAGTTAATGTGAGCTAATGATCACTGTACGTCATCATAAGGTTTTCTTAAAACAAAAGATGTAAAGATTACCTGAATTTAAATATGGAATGCCTATGTAAACACTTTGCCATACACACTAACCTAATATGTATCCTACCACACGTTTCTAATTTTCTTCCCTGAGAGCTAGGGATGCGGCCCAGCCAAAGGTCCTGCACAGGGTTATTCCAGCATGGGACGTACAGAGGTGCACTCCAGTTGCGGGAGCACTGACAACACTGACTCCATCTTTGGCCCTCCATCTTATTCATGCTTGTGCAGGATTAAGGTCTGGACGTGGAGGAGAATAGGGGTGGAGAATAGCTGTGCACTGCCTGGATCATCCATCCACCCGATTTCCCCCATCAGTAAGCTACCCTGAATAAAACTATGTAAACGGTATGGAGCGGCTTCCTTCATTTTTCAGTCTCTAAGTGCCTTCTCACTTTGGAGGATACAGTAGGGACCCTCCTCCACCTTCTAACACCAGGGCCTTTCTCTCCAAATCCCCTAGCTTTGTAACAGGCACCCATAGTTCCTTCCAGCTACTGTTCATATGACCACAACCAGCCACCACGCTGCAAAAGTACTCATGACCCCTTCCTATCATCACACCATGAGGCCATCCCTTGCTGCCTGTGCATTCTTATCCTACGATTCTGGGCCATTTCCTGGAAGTAAGTTCAAGCTGATCTTTATCTTCGACCAGTTTCCAGGGAAAGCCTTAGCCTCTATAAAAGTTTCAGTAGCCAGGCTATTAACATTTCTTTGTTTCTTAGGATAGCATGCCTACCACTATCACTTCTACACCATTCGAGGTCAAAACTATTCAGTTTTAGACTAAATAAAGGAATAGCCAAAGAATAACATGGCCACGCTCCCTGAGAATGGTTATAGTCAATCTCATGGGACACAAGTGTACAGTACAACCTTCCACACCAGATCTCATTGGCTGAAAACTTAGGCCAACAGCTGAAGCATGAGAAAATACACGCATATTCACAGCGAGTGATAACAGATTGATATATACTTTTTGCAAGTGTGAGAAAACTATTTCAGAAGAGACCAAGAGCAACGCCCAGTTCTAAGCAGATGGCATCACCTGGGGTAAGCATGTACCTTATACCTCAACCTAAAATACAGGCTTTACATAAAATAAATATCGCTATTACAGAACAAGTATCTGCTTACTCAAATTGAGTCTTTCACCTTGCAAAGATTTTGTCCACCCAACATGTTAATAGCTGTATCATAAATTTAAATTTATATTAAATATGTCTAGGGAACCCAATTAGTTGTGCCTGCAAAGTTCCCTGTAGTTGGACTATACACCACTATCACTGCTAGAAAATTTAGCAGAGTTCAGTAATTTGGCAACTGGGAGAAAAACAGCAGTGAACTGTGCTAATTTAATCTTCAACGTGTCTCCTAATCACTGTAAAAACTCCAAGGAGTTTTTATGCAATTATGCAAAAACATTTATTACTAGTTTCATTATTGCACATTAAAAGTATTTATTATATCAAACAAATTACATAAATCTATAACAGAGAAATATACAGTAACCATTTTAACTATAAAAATAGTACTTACGGGGGTGCCTGGGTGGCTCAGTTGGTTAAGCGACTGCCTTCGGCTCAGGTCATGATCCTGGAGTCCCGGGATCGAGTCCCGCATCGGGCTCCCTGCTCGGCGGGGAGCCTGCTTCTCCCTCTGACCCTCCCCCCTCTCATGAGCTCTCTCTCTCTCTCATTCTGTCTCAAATAAATAAATAAAATCTTTTAAAAAAAAAAATAGTACTTACATGGTTATTTCCCTTGAGAAACTAAGGGCCATAGACTTGGTTATATTGAATAATTCTGTGATTATTCTATCTACAATTTAAATAATATACTCATAAATGTGTTGAAATCTCGAGATCCCCCCTATTAAAAAGAGCAGGTAATGCTAAAAACATCTCAAGGTCATATTAAACAATCAGATGAAAGACAATGAGTCTGCACTAAGGCTGTACTTTTAAAAACAAACCAGAACACGGAAAGCTTAAATAGACCAGGAATATGTAGGTGTATAGGGATCTGACCCCCATCTGCTCAGCTCTGATCCATTTTGTAAAAGGACTAACTTGACCCTTGCACAGCTTTCTCCCCACCCATGAGTTTGGCCTTCTGAACCCTTTAAAAGGCTCCAGCCCTTGGGATCCTGTCTCCTGTGGCCTCTAGAATTCTTCTCAGATGCCCCCCCCAAAACAACTTCCGAGGTCTCAGCTTTAGTACTGGATCGCTTTCTGGCTCTTGGCCAGGCATATCTAATGCCCTCTTTACTCCACCCACCCACCCATTCTCCTCTGCTGTGGGCTCTACAGCCAAGGTCTGTCCAACTAACAACCAAAACCATTCTGGGCTAAGCCCAGGAGACTTTCTGCCTATGAAAAAAAGTTATAAAGTCTAGTGTTAGAAGTCACAGTTTAAAACTACCATTTTTCAACTTAGAACAAAAGAGCAGAAATGAAATATGATTCAGCTGTGGTATAATAAATGTGTGGTCTATATAAAGTTCCTATATAAAGTACTAATGGTAGAATCTTGTCCCTTAAAAAGTGCCAAAAGTTCAGTATGTATTTCAAAGGTAGCATTTTATTATGAATCAAAGAGCATAAGATCATAACCGTAAGAAGTATGTCTCTTTCCAGACTTGGAATGGATATGGAACTGAAAACCAAAAAGCTTAGCAACTGTTTATACTGACACCACCCCTCTTGCAAAATAGAACTTATAGAAAAACAGCTGTTACTGTACCATTTAAAAACCAAAAGTCCACTTTGGAAAACAGTTCAGCATTTCTCAAAATAATTAAACATAAAACTAAAAGAAAATTTAAATCCACAAATGACTTCCACGACTTCTACATGAATGTTCATAGCAACATTATTCATAATCGCCAAAAACAACCTGCGTGCCCATCATCACGTGAATGGATAGACACAATGTGATATATCTATAAATGAAATAATACTCATCACTAAAAAGGAATGAACTGTGGACACACGCGACATCACAGATGAACTTCAAAACATATCAAATAAAAGAAGCCAGACTGAAAAATGCATATTGTGTAATTCCCTTTATATGAAATGTCCAGAAAAGGCAGATTTATAATTACAAAAAAATAATTTTTTGTGCCTGGCCAATCACTGGAGGCAGGAATGGGAATTAAGTTCAAATAAGAATGAGGGATCTTAGTGGAGAATTGTAAAGTGTTTTAAAACTGATTTATGGTGATGGTTGCATCACTCAGTAAAGTTACTAAAAAAAAAAAAAAAACCATTAAATTGTACACTTGAAAGGAGTGAATTTTATTACATGTAAAAATGCCTCAATAGGGGCGCCTGGGTGGCTCAGTTGGTTAAGCGACTGCCTTCGGCTCAGGTCATGATCCTGGAGTCCCGGGATCGAGTCCCACATCGGGCTCCCTGCTCAGCTGGGGGTCTGCTTCTCCCTCTGATCCTCTTCCCTCTCATGCTCTCTGTCTCTCATTCGCTCTCTCTCAAAT